>NC_139844.1:8173014-8351822 GCF_963691815.1 Echiichthys vipera | reverse complement strand
GAGGAGGAAGTCGACGTCCCTCTCTTTGAAAGTTCGGACAGCGGAGTTTTAGGCGACGAAGACGAAGACGACTTTGCACTTGAAACAGATGAAGACACCATCTTCAGTGATGAAATTGCCTATGACACAACCGACGATGACGATGATAAAGATGACGAAGATATAGACACCAGCTCATTTGAGTTCACCTTCGATCAAGAGGACGTAAAAGATACATTTGTTGTTGCTGAACAAGATGATGATGATGATGATAATGAAGTCACATCAGAGCCCTTAGCTTTTGAGGATGAAGAAGATGATGAAGATGAAGAACATGATGATGATGATGTTGATGACGTCTTGCTAGCAGGTATATTCCAATAGATGGACTTATATAGCAATATATATCATCAATTAAGTTTTTAACTTTGAGATACAGTAGGTTACAGAATATTACAAGGCAATTTTTGTAATTAGTAATCAATCGTCAGCAACGTGTGAATGTGGATGTGAAAGTAGATTACAAGAAAATTATACTTTCAGAATACTTTAAAATTAAGCATTCGAAATATTGCACCTATATTAAAAAGATGGACACAGCCGCAAAAAGTCCACAAATATTCTTTTGTAACATCGAGAAACATTTTCAGTGCAAATAAGTTGTATTTTTAATGTTCAGCATTTACAGTTGGTACAAACCATAGACTGTATAAAAAATGGACATAGCCTCTCCGACGAAGTCCGTTCTCGCAACCTGATCCAATCGTACTCTCCTACGGGAGTCGCCATTTTGTCAAACTTTGACTCCGCCTCATTTCCTCTTACCAAAAAAAGGGCATGTATGTGACGTTGGGGGGAGGGAGATACGTCCATCTGGCTGATGTTTACTTCAGAGGAGAAGTGAGGGCCAGCAGCTAGCTGTCACTCAAGAGGCCACGCCCCTAATTATTCTTAAACTTTAACCTCCAATAAAATAAAAACTAGCCTGGTACAAAAAAATTCACCCCCTCAGTGTTTTCATGGAGATATGACCTAAACATACAGCCCAGAATGTTTTTTGTACCAGACCTTAAACAGGTTTAATGATGTTTAACATGGGGGTCAATGAGAAACTGCTCTATTAGGAACCCTTCCCCTAGTGGACACTGGGCAAAATTTTGGCACTGTATTGGATCAACCAGGAAGTCGCTGTGATGGGGGCTTGGCACAGTACAAACATGTGGGATGATGTTTCTAAATCAAAAGGTCACACAGAGGACTTCGCTCTTGTAACTCAAGGGGAGAACTCACTCAGAATGTTCATCTTCAGCTTTAATGTCAATTATCAATAAATCATCATTAAAAATGAACGAAAATAAACCACCTTTAACAAGTAACTCACTGTTCTTTTATATACAGTTGAACATATTCAGCATGTCGGTCAAAATCAAATTACCCTTCCAAAAACATGCTGGCATAAACATCTAAAGGTGTACTGTAAAGTTTCATCATTTTAAAACTGCTGTATAAAACAGACGAATTATAGTTACATTGTCCAAGGCAATAATACAATACTATACTATAACTATAATCCAGCATTTGTAAATGTAATCTGGGCTAAATATAGTCACATTTAATTAACATGTAATCTATTACTACCCAACTGTCAGCAATAATAAAGATAATAATATCAATAGCAACATAAAATAATAATACTTTATCAGGATAAATCTGGATTTTAAATATATCACTACTGTTCTTTTTATTTACTTTTAATTTACTAACATCATAACTGGCCCTGCATGTTCCCAGAATGGTTGTCCGGTACAACACAATACATATAAAAGTCCTTTTTGTACCCTGGCTGTGTAATTAATAACATACTGTATATTATTATACATAGCTTCCACTGCAGCAGCGTTCACTGTCCAGGAGGAGGCAGTAAAGTCTGAGGAAGAGACGGACGAGGATGACGAGGATGAGGACATTAAACAGGATGCTGATGAAGACCAGACTGAGGACGCTGAAGCTGAAACAACTGGTAAATATCATTCATCTATTAAACACTACTATTACTATTCTCATTCAGCACATCATTAAACAGCTTCTCTTTTTAAGAAATTCAATATTCAGTGTTTTTAAAGGAAATATGAAGCCCCAATGAAAGTACAATTGACAAAATGTCTTATCTAATAGCAGCAAAACATAATAAAAATATTTGTTAAAAGCTGGACGGTTGATAAGTGTGCCGACACACATGAAACCATTAATAAGGAACAATTCTTTCCGCAGTTTTAAACATACCTTACAGTGTATTTAGCAAATTAGATCTAATGTTTCTGAGGTTTCCTTCCTTTTACTTCATACTGACCTTCAGTCTGTCTTCAACAGGACGTCAAATATCCACAGTCGTCAAGTTCTTCAAATAAATAAAATAAAATAAAAAAAAGACTGAATGTTTCAGCCAAAACAATGTCTTTTTTGCACGTTTTTCGTAATTTTAAAGCTTTTTTCACCACACTGTTGTTATTTATTTCCAAGACATGAAAAGTTCAAAAGATCTGCACACATAACTCTGTTGTTATTTATTATGTAAGCTTTCGGTCACCAAGACTATATATATATTTTTGTCATCCAACACTTTCGTATTTTGTGGTTACTAGTGCCCGTTCAAGATGTGTCCAAATAATTTCACACTTGACACTGCGCTTCCTCTGGTCCTCAGAAACACACCTGCCAAGTGTGAAGTCGATCAGATGAACATACAGACAGAGACTCCTTCTATTTTAATGTTTTGCACTTACTGTAACACATATTTTAGTTTTGTCTTCTATTAAGTGAGTCTGCAGCCACGTTTCCAATATAATATAGAATATAAGGATGAATGGTTTGTGCCCTGTGAGAAATGAGTACAAACCAGTCGTGTAAAATTCCAAACTATTCCTTTAATTTCTTTCTTTTCTTCGTTAAAGTAAGATCTGCTCTCTCCCTCAGTCACCAGTCAGCCTGCTGCTCTGGAGGAGGAGGAGGAGGAGGACGATGATGATGAGGGGGGAGATGAAGAGCCCACAGCCGAGCTAAAGAGAACTCTAGACGAGCATGAAGATAAAAAAGAGGAGGAGTACGATGAAGACGACGATGAGGAGAAGGCAACGGTGGATGTGATCAAACCTGTGCCTGAACCAGAGGAAGAAGCACAAAAGACTGAAGCCGCAGGTCGGAAAGAGAAGATAGTTACAGCTATTTCATCACATTTACCTTCGCTTTGACGTCACCTGTGCTCTTTATGCTTTCAGTGTGTCCCTGCATGCATTCTGCAAATGCCAAAGAGTCCGTCACAAAGACTGAAGAGAAAAAAGGTTTGTGATGCTCCTTCATTTGCTTCGATGAACGCAGGTGATTGCATCCTGCTGCCTGTGGAGCAGTGGCAGAAGTGCGTTGCTGTGAAAGACTCAGTGCTTAATCCTCCAGTTTGTAGCTTTAAGTCTGTGATCTCATTTGTTTGTGTTTTCAGATGCCGTAAAAAGAGTTTCAGCTGTGAGAAGGAAAAAAGGTACGAATAAGGATTGGAAGTTTTGACTAAAGAGATTCACGTTAAAGTCAGCCAGCTGTAGAGAAGCTCAACGGATGAACAGTGCTGGGATAGAGATCTCTGTCCTGACACGGACAGCGTCAGTCACTGCTGATTATCCGCATCTTTGCCACATGTGTGACTTTAGTTAGTATAAACCTTAATGGCGCATTGTGAAGTACAGCTGAGTAAAGGTCCCATAACTTTCTTAGTATCCAATTTCTTTGTTTGTTTTCTTTTATTTTAAGAGCGTGAAGCTGTGAAGAGTGACGAAAAGCCAAAAAGGAGAGGTAACACTGAACTGAAAATACCATCTTTATACCACCTTTGTCTTAAAAGTGTAATATTCAATCATTGTTCCTATTGTGCTTTGTTCAATTAAATGTCATGCATGTGTTGCGTCCAGCTATGCCCAGAATTGCAAGTCTGGAGCCAAAAATGAGGCCGATCAGGAGACTTCCTGCTCTTCTCAGAGGTACACACACGTATACGGGCATGAGATGGTTTTACTGTGAGTCAGGAGGTTTAAATAGGGCAACATTTTGGGAAATATGCTGAGTCACTTATGTGTTCATTAAATACAAACAAACAAGATAAAATGAGTGCATGTCAATTAAAACTTTGCATATACCTTTCTGTCAAAATGTTGTAAATAATTTAAATTAATGGGATGTTTTCTCTTTTAAACTCAAATAAAAAGCCAAGAGAGCGGAAAAGAGTCAAACCAAGACTCCCAAAAAAGGTAAGTGGATGAATCGGCTGCTAATAAGTGTATATACTGCTACATTACATAACTAATGTAAGCAAGAAATAGTGTTTGTAAATAAAAAATCTAAATATGTGCATTATATAACTATTAACTCAAGAATCATAAAGTGTTGTGTATATTTACTTAACGCGTTTTAGCAGCAGTTTTTAGACATCAAGATATATGATATAGACAAATATATACAATAACATTATTATATAGTGTATATATATATATATATATATATATATATATATATATATATATATATATATATATATATATATATATATATATAAAAATCTTACTACTTAAGGACTTTAGTCTAATATATCAGGTTATCTGCTCACATACGTGAAGTCAATGGGTGACCACACACACACACACACACACACACACACAGATGCAGAGAGAGATATGCATGGGCTTGTGGTACAAAAAACAACACACAACAAACAAACAAATAAACAAACAGAGTTGTTTTTCTTTGACAGAGACAGAGCCAAAAACACAAGAAGAGGTCCCAGAATCTGGACAAGAAGGTATAACTAACAGTTTCATTCTGAATGTAAAGTGCCTATTCAAAAGTAAATACACACATATAATATATATTTATATATATTATATGTGTGTATATACATATAAGGAATATGTAATAAATGCCATGTAGTGATCTGGAGGGACAAACGTACACTTTGGTTGTTGTGCTTCAGTGGGCCCTTGCAGACCGGCACCGGTCTACTGCCCGTCCCCTCCCGGCTGGTACGGTAAGTGACAAAGTGATCAGACTGTCCAGAGGAAATAACTGTCTGATGTTAGAACTCCTGCTTCAAAAATATATTTATCTTCCAGTTCATCACATCGTCACGGACAACCCGTACCCTCCTCCGACCATGTCAGGTATTTATGATGTTGTCATAGCAACTATGAGTGGAAATATTACTTTAAAGGGATAGTTGGGATGTTTTTGTACTTCTCCATAGTCAGTGTGTTACCTTCAGTGGATGGTGGTTGGCACAACCTCAGTTTGGAGAACGACTTGGCCACAACAAACACACACACACACACACACACACACACACACACACACACACACACACACACACACACACACACACACACACACACACACACACACACACACACACACACACACACACACACACACACACATACAGACACACACACAGATTCATTCATGAAAGTCAGGACTTCATGAGCCAGGATGTGACTTTAGAGTAAACAAACGTTTTTGATTGCCTGCGTCCAGACTGAAGATATAAATGGATGTAAAGTAGCCGACAGTTCTGTCTAATGTCAGGCAAAGTTGTTGCACTACTTGTACAAAAAATTCACAAAGAAAAAAGATAAAAATATGAATTCATGGAGACTTTGTGAACATTGGGCCCAAAATTGGCTTGACTCTCGTGTAGTGTGTGGCCGAAATTCGTTTGTTTGTTATTGTGTGACTTTGGTGTTTTAAAGGGTCAGTTCACATGAACCAAATTAACACAATGACTCAAACTAACTAACTGATGGAGGCGGTGTTACACCAGCAACTCCTGTGTCCTGCGACGTTAAATGACTGTTTTTGTCAAAGGAGTCTGGGGGCTTTGAGGAGAGCGTTTTAAAAGTCTGTAAAGAGGTGAAAATATTCCAAATATAATTTACACTCACCGAACTGATTTTGATCTTTTTAGGTGTTAAAATACTTTTAGCTGCGTCTTCTCCAAACTGGAGACGGGCCGACCGCCATCTACTGTAGGTCATACACCGACCACAGATTAATACCTCATACAGTCACACTTCATAATATGTGAATTATCCCTTATGTTTGGATCAGTATGTAGTACGTTATCAATATCTCGTCTTCTGGAATATAAATATTTTTTTCAGCCCCCTCTGCTCCAGTTCTGACCTCTCACCCCGTCACTCCTGGAGCTCCACCGCCTCTTTATCAGCAACCGCCGATGCACCCATTCTACGCACAATATCAACCATATCAACCATATCAACCATATCCACCGATGCAGCCAGTGATGCAGCCTCAACCGGACCCAGCACAGCCAGTCCCACCAGTGGAACCAGTCCAGCCAGTGGAACCAGTCCAGCCAGTGGAACCAGTCCAGCCAGAAGCAACAGAGCCAGAGGCTGCTGTTGAGATCCAGACTCCAGCTGCTGAAGCTCAGCCAGCTGTGGCTCCAGTTCAGGGTGAGAAGAGATGATTTCATCAGAGTTATTCTTATATTAGTATACACTATGTGCAGATTCAAACCCTTTAGTCAATACGACAGAACTTTGACAGAAATCTGCACAATCTTGTGTCACACACAGGCATGGGATGACATTAAAGCAGGGTTCAAGACATATCTATAAGTCAGACTTTTATCAGATTAGCAGGTAAAGCTGCAGAGCTGTGACTTACAGGTGGCTTTAATAAAGTCAAACACCAAAATGAATTAACACAGAGGGAGGACAATATTTACGACTGGCCCTGAGTTTGGCTCATTTAGAATACAGGTTAAAAATGTTTCTTTTCACTGCTGCCTTTGACTGAATGTTATTTCCCATAGACTATAAATCTTGACCTTAGACCATAGACTATAAAATGCTTCTTTTAATTCACATTTAGTGTCCAATAAAGTCACTTATTATGTTTTTAATGCACTATTGAAACCACTATGAAATGTGTTTTTTAAGAAAATCTAAAAGTTCTGAGCAGAAAAGACTCACCATCATGCACCTCATCAGATTTAGTGATAGAAAAATGCTCTTTTCCCTACAGACAGAATGTGTCGCTGTTAAAGGACATTATCTTGTAAAATAATAAAATAGTAAATGGTTTTGATCTGCCCGGACGTAAAAAGAGTAAAATGACGAGTTTTGTTTCAAATGAAGATATTGCAAATGTTACTTCAAACTGTATGAATTAATGTTCTTTTTTTTACTCGACACAATCTTGGGAAACTTTATGATTCGCAAAATAAACCTTTTTCATTCGAATAATCGTTGCAGCTCTATATGAGAAAAAGATTTCAAATGTTTGCGCTAAACATTTGCACACGTTGCTTTTGAAGAAAACATGACTGATTCTCTCTGTTAAAGAACCAGAGACTCCTGAGGAAGAAGTGAAGGCTGCCTCCCCCAAGAAAGGTCCAAACCATTTCATTCAGTTAAACTCACATACATTAGAATTTCCTCTGAATAAAGACTGTGAATAATAATTTCTGTGATATTTTCCAGCTGCAAAGAGTAAAACCAAGGCTGCTGATTCAGAAAAAGGTACCATATGCTCCTCCAGAGCCACTGAATGCTTAATGTGTCAGTAAACTGGAGGATTCCTTGTAAATAGCTCCAGCAGCAACGTTAAACAGTGATGTTCAATGACACAATGTGCTGTAAGAATGCATGCATTATATGGAAAATTAACTCTGCGTGGCCATTTCACTCCAATTATCCCCTCAGAGCCGGCAGCAGAGCCAGCCAGAGAGAAAACAAAGAAAGGTGATTTACGTTTACAGCTCAGTAATCTGCTGTTTTCAGTGGTTTACACTGGAGTGTTGTCACAGATGTACAGCAGTGCTTTACTGTAAATATACAGACTCACTCACACACTTCAGAAAGATATTGAAACACTCATTTTCCAAATCTAGATGCTGCTGCTTCCAAAGATAAAACCGAAGCTGGCGCTGCAAAGAAAGGTGAATAAACAGTGTATTTGTGATCTTGAGTAATATTTATTTATTTGAATTTAACATACACTTTACTTATTGAGTCTTTTTTTTTTTATGCAGAGCCAACTGTGAGAAAAGAGAAAAGTCCTGCAGCAGCTCGGAAAGGTAATGAACATTTTGGTAGAAAATAACTTCACATAAATAAAGTGAAGATGGCTTTAAGAGGGTGTTCATTTATAGTTTATATCTCTGAGCCAGTTGCATTTGTTTGGACAGAGCTGACCGTAAAAGAGAAAACCAAACCTGCTGCAGCTGCTAAGAAAGGTAATGAATATTTTGTTAGAATATAAAGTTTTTATGTCACATAAATAATGTGAAAATGGCTTTAACTCTTGTGCATCACTATGGACATTTCTTGTGTTCATGCATATGACATATGCATGTTTCAGAATATTGGAAGTCCAACCTTTTTGTAGCCAAAATACAGACACTCAGACACAAATGTCCCAAAACATCGTAGTTTCACTATTTTCAACCACATTTTTCTGGTTTCGTTGTTGTATTAAATAGCTCTGCAGTGTTTGTTGCAATGCGATTAAAATCATAGACCGTATTAAAATGTTTGCCAATCATCCACACACTCAGACTGTGGATCAACAAAAATCTCCCTGGCATTTAGTGCACAGAAAGTGACTCAATCATTGGTGTTTTTTTCACTATAATAAAAACAGCAGCATTATGTAAACACACTGCATTTAAAGGGTTAAAAAAATCCGAAAATGAATGAAAATGTGTTGCTGTGATCAGGACTGAGGTGGGTCAGTGAAAGTGGAAAATAACATTAGTATAGTATTTTTACAGCAGTTTTAGGACAGGGACATTTTTGACCCCTAAGGACATCAGAGAATTTTTTATTTTTTTTTAAAGACGAAACACTTCAGGCAAAAACCAAATTTTTTCATGCACTGGTTGGTTTTTAGATTTTGGATTATTTTTGCATCAACATGTCATCTTTCAGACTAGTGGGAAAAACATATCCAAAATACACATTTAGGTGTTTATTTTACTACAGTTTGCCTGTTTGCGTCTGTCGATTTCTCCAAAAGTAAACATTAAACAATGCCTCATTTGCTTGATTTAAACTTAAAATTTCAGAAAACCTATACCAATACAATAAATACTTAATGTATTAATCAACTGGGGAAATTTCTCCATATTCACCTGTAGTGTCTCCCCGTAAATGGATGCGTTACACAAGGGTTAAGACTGTGTTTTATATTCTATATCTTTAAATCAGTTGCATTTGTTTTCACAGAGCCAGCTGTCAAAGAAAAAGCCAAACCTGCTGCAGCTGCTAAGAAAGGTAATGGACATTTTGATAGATTATACAGTTTCCACTTCACATAAACAAAATAAAACAAGAAAACACAAGCTCCTTAGAAGGTTAGACGGAGAAGTAATCACATAATGTGAAGATGGCTTTAAGATTGTGTTAATTTGTTTTCACAGAGCCGACTGTGAAAGAGAAAACCAAACCTGCCGAAGCTGCTAGGAAAGGTAAAACATCACAAGACCGGAGGGTGTCATAGGAATCATAACTGTCATGTGAAGGAGCAGCGAATATTTTACTGAAAACAAATGATTCAGGCCACAAATCATGACTCTTTCCTCATAACGTTAGAGCCTGCAGCTGTGAGACAGAAGAAAAAATCAGCCTCTGAAAAGACAGGTGACAACACACACACTGATGTGCATTTATTAGCGCTGAAGTTAATCATCACTCATGTCAAAGACGTGGAAGATAATTGGAAACGTAATTGCTTTTGCTCCTCTCAGAAGCGTCACCTGTCAGGAGCAAAGTCAAGGCCTCTGCAGCCAAGAAAGGTAAAACCAAAATGACATTTTGTTTTGTTTGCGATCATCCAATTCAGCACAGATTCTTGTTTGTATAATTTTTCTGTTCGTGCAGATGCTAAACCAGAACTTGGTATACATTTAAATCTTACATCAGATCCAGATCCAGAACCACGTCCACAGCCGCTCAGACTGAGAACGAAGCTAGAAGCTGTGAGGAACGTCACTTCTCAGGCAAAAGAGGAGAAAGCTGCCAGATCGTCTTCGTCAGAACCAGGTGACACGTCGGTTTACTTTCCCTAACGTGGGACACAAATGATCTGCTGTCCTTACTTTGATTGTCTCTTTATTTTCAGGCAAAACAAGATCAAAAGTACTGACGGACAAGAAAAGTAAGTGTACATTTTAATATTTGTTTATATTTTTTGGGATATCTGATGATTAAAAAAAAAAAAAATTAATTAACATGCAGAGAAAAACTGCAAGTGTTCCCCACTGGATTCAAAGCAGGGAGGCTGAGATAAATGTGGTCTACGTCTAAACCGTCATGACCACCCCAGGAGTTCCTATATTATTTTTTCTGTTGAATCAGCCTAAGATTCATTTGAAAGAAGCATACTTCTGCATACTATATTGAAATGTTGAGAGCAAAAATGTGCCAAATATGTTTTGGATTAGTGGATGCACATGAACAACATGTTTTACTGGTGTTCATTGGGTGTGTGGGGAGATCCACCTGAATACATTATAATCAGTTTTCTGGTCATGTTGACTGCTCGACAGCACGGGAGACCGTTTTTAAAAAGCATGTTTCAGCTCTGGAGGAGTTTTTAAAACACTGACCAGAGGAATTAATGATATATAAACATACGTTGAATGGTGGAAGATCTGGCTAGAGAGTGGCTTTTTGTATCTACTTGTATTATTATTTATCCCTCAATCACTTCTTGAGCTGCTGTAACAAGTAAATTTCACTGGTGTGCGATCACTATCTCATCGTTATCTTCTATCTGAGACGTGTTCAAGTTAAATCTCTACAGACGTCTCTCAGGACAAATCCCACTTCTTGGAAACATAATCACAGATTATGATATTAAATGGGCTGCTTTATGCCTGATAAAATTCAAATTAGTGACACGCCAAGCTGTAATGCACCGAGAAGAGATAATATTGCCAGAATATTAAATGTACACCACAATTACGTGGAGTTATTTGGCAGGCTGTAATAAGGCTGTCTCTTGTCTTGCAGGCAAAGATGAGAAGAAACCTGTCAAAGAGGCTGAAGGTATGGATTCACAGTGAGAAAGTGAATTTAATGTGCTGAGGAGGTTTGACGTTAATCAGTTTCTCTCTTTTTTACCCTTCTTCTTAGATAAAGAGAAACAACCACCACAAGCCAGTGAGTATGAGCATCATTCATCCAGTCACCATGATTACTTGAATGTGAAGTATTTATCCAGAAGTTAGGATTGAGGTTGAACAAAAAATTATTATTGCCCATTCAGTGCTTTGGCAATTCAGACTACCCTATCTGTAAAGATGGTCAGCGGGTGTTCCCAGTCACATGTTTTTATGCACATTTTGAAGTACGACATTAGAAAAAGTGCATATAAATGACAAAAAAAAAACAGGGTCAAAACCAGGCCAGTTTTTCTAAAAAGGGGGTCAGGCAGGCAGGACAAAAGCCAACATGTGAGCAAACGAAACAATGTGGTGGAGTGGCAATGTGCCGGCCTGGTACTTATACTGCAGGGCTGATGAGAGGAAAGGGAAACTGTGAGGGCTCTCTTTTGGCTCAGTGAGAGTGAATCAACTCACTGCAATAAGGTGTGTGTGTGGCACTGATTTTGGCGTTGATTAAGCCCAGGTTTGGGGAGTCTTCTTCTGATGCTGCGTTCCAATAGTGGGTCAACTTTCCCTCGTTCACTTCCCCCTTGTTCACTTGCCCACTGCCATCTTAAGGGCCATTCCAATAGTCTGAAAAACTGAAGTGAACTTGGTGAGATGGACCCTCGGAGGGCTGAGTGATCGAGTGAACAACGATGGTCACTCCAGAGGTGGATATCACCCACAATGCATTGCAGTTATGCATTTGGTGGAAGGGAATACATCCATGGGTAGGTGGCAGTAATGGGCGTAAAACTCTGTGATTGCTCACCCCTAAAAAAAGAACATTCTGCATAAATAAAGCACCTTTTTATCATCATTAAACTTTTCAGTTTTAGTTTTCTATAAATAATATCTTATAATAAGTCGGTATTCTTACATGTCTATGCTGTCCAGCTGTTTAGCAGATAGTTTCTGAAGAAAATTTCATTGATGCTTAATATTCTATGCAAAATGACTTGAAAATAGGTGCAAAACCAACAAATAGATGCAAAATGACTTAAAAATAGATGCAAAACCACCACAAAAAAGATGCAAAATGACTCAAAACAGATGCAAAACCACCACTAAATGATGCAACATGACTAAAAATAGATAAGCCTGTGAATGTTCTCATTTGTCTGGTCATCGTAAGGATGACTAAAATAGATGCAAAACCAACATAAAAAGATGCAAAACTACTAAAGATATTTTCAAAACCACCACAAAATGATGCAAAACTACTATACATATTTGCAAAACCACCACAATAAGCTGGTAGTGGTTTCTGCAGGATAGGAGCAAGTGGATGGATCTGAAATGGCAGAGGAAAACAGTGTAGACGGTGTAGGATTATGCCTATAGTTGGATATGAATGTATTTGGTCACCTGGATAACTGACATAAAGTAGTGTTTTTACATGTTTTATACCATATCCTTGTTGTTCATAGAGAATGGAAAAAGAGCTCCCTGTAAAGCTTAAGGTATCCAGTTCATTTCCACCATCTTCCCTCTGGTTGACTCAATACGAATCTGCTTTAATGGCATTAAGAACATAAGTGGTTAGTATTTAATGAGCTGAGCTGATTGAAACAAGATTACCGTCCCTTTTTTGAGCCGCCTCGCGTTACAGGAGGAGATTACGGCCTTTGAGGAATATAGCAACAATAAAAACTTAGCTGGATTGATTAAATCCATGAAGCAAAAGCCATTAAATTGGGGTATTAGTGTTCTGTTCTTGTTGAGTCATCCAGTGGAGTCTGAGCACTCCCCCGCTGCCTGAGTGACTCTACACTTTCCTTACATTAACGTCTGACACAGTATTCTCTTCTTTCTTATCATGTGATTTATCTGCTCTAAAGCTAAATGAATAGATTTCACCTGCTGAATTTCTTTTTTGTGAAAGATGAAAATGAAGGTTGTGTTTTATTTTTGAGATGCCACTACTTTGTGGACATGTTTTATGTGTGATAAAATTCCTCATGAAACCAACCCACATTTACACTTTTAAGAGAAAATCACTGTAGCGTTTATAGAAAAGGTCCCACACAAAACGATTTCCTGCATAAATCATAAAATCAAACTGAAATTGTAATTCTCTTCACTTTTTGTAATGACATAGCTGTTGTTGCTGCATTTTTTTTCTTCACAAGAGGTTAAGTGTGTCCCGAAGCCAACGCATGCTTGTATAAGCTCATATTGTAAATAGGGAACTTTAACAGGAGAGTGAAATAGCACTTGAAAAACAATCGTCTTTTCTCTTTCTACCTACTGACATGCATGCCATCCTCTGTCTTCTTTCTCTCTCACACAGACTCACGTCGACATTATAACGATGTTTTTTATCCTTATTTCTTGCAGAAGACACCCAGACTGACGAGGATACGACGGAAAAGAAGAAAAGTAAGAGTTGCTTCAATTTTATCGGAAAATACTTTGAGAATGTTTTCTTAACTTACCTTTTCTGATGTGAGTAAGGGATAACTTTCTGCCAGTTTCAGTCTCAACTCACTTAATACTGATGTTTTTTACATTCAAGTTATACTCCACTACATTTGTCTGACAGCTTTCGTTACTTTTTTGACTTTATGTTTTTTATGTTTTTCCTGTCCAGTGAAAACTGCGTATCTCCAGATGTGTCGATGTTGAATGTTTATGATAAACTACATGAACAGGAAACGCTTTTAGAGATACGTGGTTCTCACAGGACAGCTACAAAAATATGATCTTATAGAATACGATGCATCACTGGAGATTAAACTATCCTGCAATAAATAAAAGAGTTACATTTTTTGTTGTCTTCACAGGTCAGAGATACTTCCAGTGCATTTACGTCCCTGGTAAAAATGCACAGTACCCCTTGCGACCTTTCACCCCCGCCATGTCCCCCGCCATGATGTCCCCTGCAATCAGGTCCATGTTGGAGCAGCAGCAGAGAGCAGCGAGGGTGGCGGGGCAATAGAACGGCCTGAACCCTCACCTCATTTCTTGACAGCACTGCGTCTCCCGGTCCAGCAGGGCGAGACGTTTTTAAATCTTTGGCATCCGTAAACCACATACAGACGGATGAGAGTGGACAGAAATGTTTTGTCTTTAATTTATTGATGTATTTATTTTTCTCTCAGTGTGGTCGAGCTCCTGGGGTTTCTGTTGATATTTTCCTCTCAGCTGATGCTCACGCCTTATTGCTTGTGCCTTTTAGATTTAATATGTCACCCAAATCCAAACAAGGAAGCATTTACGTGAATATTCTTAACTCAGTATAATGTACATAATGCTATATTTGTAATTTAGGCTGAAATAAACATGCACCTTTATCATGTTGTTTTTCACTTCACTTAAAGCAATAAACAGAACAGATCATGTAAAAGTCAAAATAAGGTTATTAAATCAGGAAATGACTCAGATGAGACAGGATCAAAAAGGTTGTAATGGATTTGAATGGGGTTAAATATTAGTTGAATGGCCATGTTGCACATTTCAGCATTTTTTTTCTACTAAAAGAGCTTTTTAATGTGTTATCCTTTATTTAAATCCTGTGACTGTAACAAAACCAGGTGTGCTATGCTGTTTTTGCTGCTTTGCTGCATCTGCAAAAGATTAGCGTGCCAATGTTTTTGGAGGGTCAAATCCCAGGAGCTCCCACTTTGGATCCAAGCAGCCTCCCTGTCTTTGACCGTGATTCTCACCAGCATGTTAAATAATGTAATGATGAGACATTTTCTTCTTCAAAGACCTGATATCAGGCAGTAGTAAAGAGGAAGATGAGCTCATCGCAGCGTATGAAACTATAGGACATGCTACAGCAGCTAAACCACGCTTCATTTAAAATAAAAAGGCACAACACTTTTCTTATTTGAACATGTTAAAAGCAATTATTGGATATTTTTGATTCGCAGACACTGACACCTTAATACGTTAAATATATTTAGAAGTATCTTTATTTTCAATAAGGTGAAATAAAGGGCTTAAAGTTCAAGTTTACAGTTTAAGGTTCCCTCATCTAATACTAAAAATAATTTAAAGGTCCCATTTAAAGGCTCATTTTCAGGTTCATATTTGCATTCTGGGTTTCTACTAGAACATGTTTACATGCTTTAAAGTTCAAAAAACACATTATTTTTCTCATCCTGTCTGTCTGAATACACCTGTATTCATCCTCTGTCTAGAGCCTGTCTCTTTAAGAAGCCCTCCTGAAAAAGCCCAGTCTGCTCTGATTGGTCAGCGTTTCTGGGTCTTCTGCCTCTCTGCACTGTCACTGTAGCCGGTGAACGACTGTAACCACACTGTAGCAGGACTTTCTTGCTATATATATAGTACAGTTGTGACATCACAATGGTACAGGAAGTCCTGTCGGCTCATTTAAAGGCAGTTTCTGCATGTGGGCTGTGGGCATTTCTCTGTGGATTGAACATTTTGATACTTTCACAGTATTTATTTAGCACCTTAACCTGCTTTAGTAAAAGCAAAGACAAGAAAATCTCACTTTTTACAATATGGGACCTTTAATACCTGAATAGTTTTATTTTTTAGAATTTGCTTTTTGTTTCTATTTCCCATGTAAATCTTTAAACCTCAAAAGTCAGTTCATGCAATCAATGGTGTCGTGTTTCTGCATATTTAATGGCATTTCAAACGGTTTAAAGTAGAGCGTCCTTAGACACAAATAGCACACACACTTTAGGTGATTTGAACATGTTCAGAGACAGGGAGTCTGCAAAGGACGACTTTGATGTGACCAACTAATGAGACGCTGTGATGTCTGCTACAGTGGATACATGTCATGTTAATAATCAGCTTAGCCTGATACATTGTCATATTTTCAGTTACCTCACTCGCTCTGGTTTTGTACCTCAACAACAAGGCTGCCTTGTCGTTGCTGCGAAACTGTTGCTGAGCATTATCGACAATTTGTTGTTGTCTTACTGAATGGAAACCTTGAAAAACCAAAAGAGGGTTTTCACACTCGGCTTAATCCTGAGATAAGACCTACATTAGTCCAGGTTCTGCTGTAGTGTCCGCCCTATAGACTACCAGTTTATTCACACGTACAGTTCCTGAGCTGTAATATTAATTCCTCCATGTTGGAACAACACTTGTACTGTTGCAGGGCTTACCTACAGTTTATCTCCTTGTTATTTTACTGTAGAGTGATGTTTGAGGTGTGGCGATAAGGTGGGGCTACCGTAACTTTAGCCCACAGTTTACCAATCTTCTTGCTCTTTGCAGATGGATCCACAACTTTTTCAGGGTCATCCTCCAAAAGTCTTAAGGTGCGTTCAGGGGGAACACAAGGCTAATTTCAGACACGATAATAGATAAAGGGAGGATGTGAATGCATACAAACCGTTTCAGATTCAGTGTAAATATCTGAAAATGCTTTCATTCGAGCACAAAATTTGCACTTACCCTGCAGCTGCACAACTCTGCTGCAGAGGGCAATAAGGCTACATCCACACTAATACATTTTCCTTGTAAGCGCTATAGCTTTTGCTACGTTTATGTCTGGCGTACACGCTACTCCGGCATTTCTGAGCCCCTAAAATAAAAGAGACTTTTGGAAACATCCTGTTCTTCTTCCTGCCTTATAGTCTGGACAGGCAGAAACGGTGACCTTTGGAAACGATAACGCTGACTCCCATTTTCACTTCCTGATCGGGTGGGCACAGCCTTATTGCATGACCCTTTTTGGAAGAAAACAAAGGACATCAGCCTTTACTACCAGTGGTTCAACATAGGTACCAAATTACAGCCGTTGCTTACCTTGTTATCTTTGCTAGCAGCTGCTGTGCAGTGAAATTATGTATTTTATAATGCTACTGCTGCCTACATGTGCAGGAGACAAGCAATTATTTGAGTGATTTGTGACAATTCCTGTGTCCAACGGCGTAATCGACATGTGCGAGGGTCTTTACAGGCATGTTAGCACGGACGGAGATTAGTTCTGATACAATGCTAAACTACCAACAAGAAAAACATTACGGAAATGTTGCGACCAAGCTAACAGCTGGATATTTGTGGACAAAATTAAGCCAGAAAATAGTTTGTGTTCACTCTGAATGCACCTTTAAGTGTGAATCCAAGTTAGAACAAAGCGACCTCAGCTGGTTGTTTGCTGTTAGCATACAGATATTTGAGTGTGAATATTTAACCTGAGGCTCGGTGTAAACTCTCCGTTAATGAGTCCAAGTGTGAATGAGGTCAAGCTTGCCCCGGGGCGCTTTCTGTCGCCCTGCAGGGTTTAAGGTCAACAGGCCTGAGAAACGTAAGAAGAGTCTTTACGTTTCACGGCCAAATGAGATCCGACAACCATTTATAGCAGCAACCTACTGAGCGTGTGTTGTTGTTGGAGTGGAGTTTAAAAAGACACCTGCCGTTGGTGTGTACTTCAGGTGTTTTTGTTTATAGAGGGATTACTTTTGAAATGAATTCTAATTCATTGTTGAGATGCAGCAGTAGGTGACTGCTCTGCTGCCTGGAGGCCCTGAAACGTCAGCTGTTCTGCAGCTGCACGATATTAACAGACATAAATTTTGCCAAACATTTGCAGCTGTGGGCTGGAATTATGTTTTTAAATCTAATCGAATCGCACTCGACTGTGTTCAACAAACTTTGAAGCATTCATAAGTAATGATGTGAACCTACAGAGTGGAATACTGGGTTTACCCTCGACTTCATCCGTGATTACATGTTCTTAATAAAGATTATTTTAGTTAGTTTCCTGCATGTTGTCACTGTACAGTGACAGTGTGTGCAATGGAAGCAAAAACAAAAAATACTTATCGTCAAGTTTTACTTACTTTTTCTGACCAGTAACATAGAGTCTTCTGTACTTTTTCGTTAGTACTTTTTGATATATTTTATGCACAATTGCAACACAGTCTAATGCTCTAATAGACAATAAATAGACTAATAGACTGCTCTGTACATAACCAACCTGTCCACTTGCCATTAAAGGGTTCCCGTGGAGTTTTTGACCACTAGTGGTGCTATAGAGCAATGTTTCAAGGAGCAGGACATAAAACACAAATCAACTTTTGCTACCTATCAAGATGTAAAGAGACTCCTCTTACCTGTTCTGTTTCAAAAAAAAGATGCATTTATAACAAAGACAGGTAATGCTCTTAGATGACGGAGGTGAGAAAAGCTCCGCAATCATTTCCCATAATTCTCATAGTTTGTGGAGGGCAAAGTGTGGAAATGCAGCTATAAAGGCAGAAAATACTGCAATATGATGTTTTTAAAAACATTCAAATGTTCATATTATCCATTGAAAACTACACAACAAATAAACAAAACCAAATTTAATTTAGTTAACATTAGCATACAGTATCACACGCAACCTTTCTGTTATTGCTCCTTTGACATTCAGTCATGGTAATTGAGTCTGTAGACTGAGAGGGATTGAGAGTGAGTGACTTTTACTGCTGCTTGTGTCCCGTGGGAAACCAGAAGTCAGCGTTGACTTTTTTTACTACTTAACTTAGGTACATAACTTAATTTGCTCAACAAATGTACCTACATTAACTTAAACCATTATCTTTTCCCCTTTATTCACAACATCAACCACGTTTCCAACTGAGGAGTTGGAAATGAGAACGGGGCGTTCGATGACACGTGGAATGTCTGTAAAAGTGCCATTTATACACTTTCCCATGAGATCATGTTGGTGTTTTCTTTGGAGAATTTCTGCCACACGTGTGAACGCTGCATTAGCAGGAAAAGGGTTTTTAAACTACTTTGGAAACTTGTACATTTTGTAGAAAAGGCTCAAAAGACTTTCAGAGGTGTTACTGGATGTCATGGGCTTGTTTTTGTGAATGGATCTGTAGTATATATAGTATAAGATTTAAAAGTCAGTGGGAAATACGATGATTGATGTTGCAATAAGAGCAGATTAATTTTTCTGCTGAACGCATTCAATTTGAGCTTGTTTGGTTCTTTTAGAAGGATCACTTATGTTGTTAATGTTTCTTATGTGCATGATAATGTAATTAACATAAAATACAGCGACACATTTTTGAGTTGAAGTTCATTTCCACACAACAAGCATTACTCAGTCAGTCAGATGCTGTATAAAGACTGTAGATAATAGTTTATGTGTTGCAATCTGGAGATTATTAGATTTAAAATGATTAAAAAATAACTTCTTTCGCTGTTTTGCTCTGAAGGGAATATATGTTTCAATTAGAGAGGTTATGTTTTGTCTTGTTCAGTATCATCAGACTGTTATGTGGGCAGTCATTTTTACAATCTGGACTCTAAGTCTGACGTAACACCCTTTCAGAATACGACAACAACGGCTGAACCTGTGAGAGAAGTAAAATGACAATTCTGACAAATTTTTAAAAAATCTGATCTGATCAAACAACGGGGAACACAGCAATGCGACAGTGTAGAAATACGGGGCTTGGACCGGCTTGGGGATCTGGAAATAGCACTTTGAAAGGGCGTTACGTCACAACTTTAAGATACAGTGTAAACTACCTGTTGCATGTATTATAAAGAAGAGGTGTCTGATGTGATCACGTCACAGTTTTGGAAGCCAATTAAATGTCACGCGTGACCTTTCAGGCACTTAAAAACTGAGGATGTCTGCTGTGGTCAAATACACATCACCAAAACGCATTTTGAGTCATAATTCAATAAATATATGCAGAAATTTGAGGCCATTAATGTCTTTTTTCTTCATAATAGTTATAATACAGTAAGTGTCATGTTTATGTTTAAGGCATCCACCAGCATTACTGTAACTGTAAGTGTTTCTATATCTAATTTCCCTACAAGAAGCCCTGTAGAGGAGCAGCCTGATAGACAGCAACATTAGTTTTTTCTGGTTTGGTAACAGCAGTCTTATGGTTTCAACAGCTCAGCATCCTTTTAAATAGCAGTTAAAGTAGCTCTTGGGGGAATTTTTTTGGTTTCAATAGTTGAAAGTTTCGGAACAATACTATTGAAACAGTTTTAATCCCATACATAAGAAACATGTGAATCAAAGGCTTTAAATAAGTACTTAAACATGGATATTGTGTGTTATACTTTATATAGCAGCTAACACTGAGTGAGGATGTCCGGCACTCAAGAACCACATCTACTTTGTCCCCTTTTCAGGTTAGTATTTGATTCCTGATTACTGATTCCCTGCAGCTGCACTTCAGATCAGTACATCTCAAGCTCCAAGACCTGCTGCCAAACACTGCAGCAAAAACTGTGTGTAAGGCTACGTTTACACGTGGACGGCTATTTTAATAAACGGACATTTGGCTGTCTTTGTTTTTTCTTAAAGTATCATAATGCACACCTGTCTATTTTCAGAAGAGTTTTAGTTTACACTAACCCGTGTATATATGCCGTCAAGAGCATGCCAAACCTGTAGGTGTCAGTGTACAGAGAGATTTTTAAAATCTCCACTCCAGCCGGAGTTTTTAGAAAGAAACCTTTTCAAATTCTCACGTTTGCGTGTAAACGAAGGGCACAAACGCAGGGAAATGTCTCTGTTTTCAAAAATAACCCTTTATGTGTAAACGGGGCCTAAAAATAAGAGAAATGTGAGAAAATCTACACGTGTCAATATTTATTTTTTGCTTATTTTTACATGATGCGTTTCAGAAAATTGTCTTTGAGGACATTTATACATTTAACACCTGCTAACTGAACAGTTGGTTGCTCCTATGATAATATACTGGCTTTCCATAATAACTTCACAATTCAGTTTTGAGTTTGCCCCCCCCACCCCACCACCCCCACCCTCAACTACAGCTCCTACACTGTAACTATACAATCAAAGAACAGTGATGTGAAAGTTAAATAAATATATCAACAACTGAAAGTTACGCATTCATTTTCAGGAAATAAAAAAAACATCATTCAGTGTCCAAATCATCAAAACACATATTGTATAAGATACAAAGTGGTACATTGGGTGGCTTTGGCTGC
This sequence comes from Echiichthys vipera, assembly GCF_963691815.1. Lineage (NCBI taxonomy): Eukaryota > Metazoa > Chordata > Actinopteri > Perciformes > Trachinidae > Echiichthys > Echiichthys vipera. The sequence goes on along the minus strand of NC_139844.1, from coordinate 8,330,716 downwards.
GATAAATCCAACATTAGTCAAAATAAATCAGTATAAAGACAGTACATTGAAGAAGCTTGTGATAGAAAGTTTAAAATGATGCATAATGATGCGTTATTGTGCAGAAAAGATTGGTCTTTTTTTTTTTTCACCCCACTTTGGAATAAAACTCTTCTTCTGAACATTTAAAAACTAACTGATCTATACGGTGCATGTTCTGTCATGGAAAAATATAATACAATAAAAATAATTTGTGTTTTTAACTGGGATCGGGCCCAAAACTTATGTTAAACGTATGTTACCTTTATTGTTTTATTGTGGATGTTATTGTTATAGGTTTAATTAGAATGAAGAAAAACATGAAGCTGGAACCATGTGATGACCTTTGGGCTGAATGGTGAAATGAACCTATGGTGCTTTGAGATGCAGTTCCTCTAGTGGCCACCTCTGGATGAGTGGGGAAACCTTCACGTTCTCTCTCAAAATACAAAGACAATATCTTTTCTCCACAAGGTGAATCACATCTGATTTATTAGTTTCACATTATTTATTACTTTTTTAAAAATTTTTTTACAAAATCAATATTAACAATGGGTGCTATGTTTGGGGGTGACCTTGGAAATATGGATTTTCTGTTTCATAAAAGCAATTTGCGAGCGCTGCTTATACGATCAATAACAAATAATGACAGCAGCATATTTCACAAATGTGTTTCCCTTGCAAACTGCAAATTCATTTGTCCTTCAGAGCTCGTCCGTGCTCATGCATGGGTCGCAAGTGTGGCATTTGTGAAGTGAAGCAGGTAAAAATGAACAGAGGAAAGGACCTCAACCTGCAAATCTCAGCAACCACACATTTCTCTAAAGACTGTGAGTCATTGTGAGATCTTATTTAGCATGGCAGAATAACAGTGTTTGAGCTCTACATTTCCTTTCATGTAAGCTGGTGTGAAATATGTCATCCCTGTCTCCTAAACATTATAATCCCATACGACTAAAGTACATTTTCAATTATGTTTTCAAGGGGAAGCATGTTTTGTCCTGGATCACACGTCCTCGCACCGTACTTTGTAAAACGGTCACAGTTTTTAACACGTGGTTAACGTTGTGGATAGAAACAAGTACAAAAGTACTTGCCTAGGTTTAGGAAAAGATGGTGGCTTTGGTTAATATAAGTAAATGTGCGACATAACTTAAGTTTCATACGTAAGATAACTAACAGATGCAAGTTAAAATAGGGTTACCTTGCCTTTTGGTTTCACCCCGACCTCCTCCTAATGCAAACTTCTATTAAAAACAAATTTGTGCTATGTCAAAAACGAAATTAATCCGGGACAAAATACCTTTCCCTCGAAACATGATTCAACGTGAATATCAACGTTTCTGCAAACTATAGAAACGTTGATATTTAAGGTTTTGGGAAACTTTAACTTCTGTATGCAACGTACCTGGCTTTCAACTGACTCCAATGTAAAATCATAGACAGCTAATAGATAATATTACATGTTCAGAGCAGGTGGTAGTATAAAAAGCCTCAAACTGGACTAAATACATAACAGACGTACTAGTTTTTACCAAAGCACAATCTTTTCTAACCGTCACCAAGAAGTCTTGATGCCTAGACCTAAGTAACGTGAACAGTCTTTGTTTGGATTCACAACGTTAATCATGGGTTTATAACTGATCGTGGAGTGTCAAAAAGTGTCGCTATGTGATGAGTCAACGTATTCTCATCAGGAGGTTCATAGGATACTGTGTGAAAAGTTTACGTGCAATGCCGACGTTTTATGCTGACAACTGGGTTGACCTCCTCCCTACCCGGACTTCGATTGGAAACATATTTCTGATAAGTCAAAAGGTAACGTAATCTGGGACAAAATACATTTCCCACAAAAGTTTATCTGTATGAGAACGTAATTTCTTTCAGGGGACAATGCTGGAAACGCGTTTACAATATGACAGTGTTATTTAGCAGAATAAATACCAAGTTGGCTCACTAAAAGATGACGTTATGCACATCTTACAGGAAGTACTGGTGACAAGAATGCAAAGTGTCCACCCAAAAAGCAGCACATAAATGAATCATTTGTGATGAATCCAGATTTTAGAACAATCACTGGGGACCTCCAGGACGCCTTCCTGGGTAGCGTTTATAATGTGAGCGCCATCAATACACCACCACCGCTCTGGTACAACAGGTTTGTGAAATGCATTCAGTGACACTTTGATCCAAGGTCAGCAGGAAAGACATAACAACAATAAGGAAAGAACATTCGAAATGCTGAATTTCTTTAAAATAAAAAACAATTCTAACTTCATAATCGTGTTTACAATTCATACGTATATACCGGTTTTAATAAAATACTGACAAGAAAAAAAACATTTGAAAAATCTTAAATGTGCAGTGAAGCACAAAGCGTCCCCCCATAAAGTATATTTGTAATAAAATGTAAATCTTCAACTGTGTGTTACTTTGTTTAAGTTCCTCTACATACATTTACTGTAACAACAGCTCCTACGTACCACCCTCTAATACTTTAACTTTAAAAAAACAACCAGTGAACCTGCAGGATGTTCAGTGTGACACTTTTGCTATATTCAAGCAGTATACATATGTTTATTTAATGTAAACGTTGCATCCTAACAACTGGAAGCATCTACAGTGTGTGTGTGTGTGTGTGTGTGTGTGTGTGTGTGTTTATGATACCAATCTGTGTTTTCCTTCACATTGATTCTGTAAAAAGCTCAACTGAATCCTGATTTTTGCAGCCTCTTTTTTCTCTATGTGTGTTACAACTGTGAAAAATAGGCCTCAGATATCAACTGGAGCACAGAAATCATTCATTATCTAGCTCCATGTTCAACCCCACAGTTTCTCACAGTCTCTCTGATGTGCACAAAACTGGCAGCTTAACATTTCCACCCCAAAAGGGTCTTGACTGAAACTGTGCAATAACCTCTCGAAACACAATAGTAAAAGACACCTAAAATGGCTGGTAAATTCCAATGTTTGATCATTTATCGTAAAGAGGGAATATGATAAGACTTAATGTTAATATTAGTGATGTTTTAGGGACACAACGCAGGTTTTAAGCAGTAAAAATTTGTTTTCAACTGATACGAAACAGTCTCAGTGTAATAATGACGCCTGTTTATGACCTAAAAAAGCAATCGAGACCATCAACAGCAACAACGTTGGCTGTTTTTTATTGTATACAGTTATTCTTAATGGCTGTCTCCCGGTCAGGTTCCCCACAAAATAAAACAAACAGACTCAATTTTAAATGTTCTCAGGCAATGTTTGGCAGTGAGTTGTACGTTAGCCAGTTAAAAGGATAAGATCATTTTCATTTTGATGTTATATTTTGTGGTTATGTTTGAAACTGGGGCGGGGAGAAGAATAAAAGAAAGAGCACATTCTATCAATTCATTAAAGGGAAATTCCGGCGTAAAATCTTCCCAGGGTCTTTTTCGCTAACAGCTGAATGCGGCTAACACTGATCCGCTCTGAGCAGCACGGTCAAAGCATTAAAACATCTTTTTTGACCACTAATACTGCTCCAAATAACACCAAACCTCTGCAGTATTATGAGAAGAGGACTGACACATAACAAAGCACCAATGGGCTCCTACCTTTTGGACTGACTTTGGTAATCCACTTGACTTTACTATGAGAGGAGCTGGTACAGGGGTCAGTAGGTAAGTCTTTCAAACACTCTTTTAATAAACTCTGGGTTCACCAACTATGTTATTGGTGCTTCAGTTAATGTGTAGGGACTCTTCTCATGCTACTGCAGAGGTTTGGTGTTTTCTTCATTCACCGTGCTGCCCCGGGCTAATCAGTGTTAGCCGCATTCCGCTGTTAGGGACTGTTAGCGTCTCACCGGGATTTCTCTGTTAATAGTTGTTACACAAAAAATTGACTCTTTTGACTTATTTGATGAGTGTATTTGCCAAACTACGCAGGAATTTTACTTTAATGTCTATTTTTAATTTAAATTTTTAGTACATTTAATGGCATATTCCAGGTAATTTATTTTAGATATTTCCAGGTTCAGTCCTCCATATTACTGATCACATATTACATTAAAAAACAATCAGATTGTTAACTCCATCTGATTTGAACAGCAGTGGAAGCAGACAGATCCCACTGAGGCCGCAGTCTGGCTTGACTGCACAGGGTCGAGCCTCTGAGCTGTTGTAAGTAGGGTTGACATCTCATGTACGCTGGTTTGATAGTTTAACATTCCAGCTGTCTGCTCTCGTCGCAGCCGGCCACCTCACGCTTCCTGCCTGCCGGCCTTTCATGTGATCTGTGCTCGGCTGTCTGCTTGCCAGCCTTACTGGCTTTTTGTCCTCTGCTGCTCGGCTCTGCCTGCCAGAGTCACAGTTTTCCCGTCTACTGGCCTGTCTAACATTCAGCTGTCAAACCTTCACGACACAATTGAATCGTTGATTTGGATGAGCCTAAACTACAGTACGTCAGCACCTTCAGCTGGTGCCAGTTTCACATGAAGAAGTATTTTTTGGCAAGTCAGAATAGCATAAAGTATGGTGAGTGGAGCAAACAGAAACATCCATCCATCCATCCATCCATCCATCCATCGTCAACCGCTCGTCCCGGGGGGTACGTGGGGGGTACACCCTGAACAGGATGCCAGTCTAACCCAGGGCACATACAGACAGGGACAGACAACCATTCACACGTACGGGCAATTTAGAGTTCCCAATTAACCTAACACGTGCATGTCCGGGATTCATACCAGGAACCATATTTGCTGTGAGGCGACAGTGCTAACCACCACCCCCCGTGCCGCCCCACAAACAGAAACAGTGTCTGTGTAAATATATACACTGCAGCAGCAGCTTGTGTAAGTGCAGAATATAAATGAAAATCACGACAAAATACTGTAATTTAAACATGTAAAATAACAGGTTTCTGAAGGACCTCTGTAGCCTATTTACTGCAAATCACTGATGCACACTTACTGCCAATGATGTTCACATTACTGCCAACTCGAACACTGCCTGAGAAAGATCATTGAGCAGTGCGTAAAAGTTAAATTAGTCTGCAGGTCTTGTGGGTTCAAGTGCTGTCAGGAAGTTCTGACTTTCGAGACAAGCTTGCCTTGTGGAGTTTTCTCGTAAACAAACAAACAGAAATTATGTTTATTCCAGTCTAGTACGCCGACACATTCTCACTCCCAACTTGACACATACGACCTCTTGGCCCATTTTTTAATGTGCAGGGTTAGGGTTAACACGAGCCCTTCACAGAACCATCGGGGAAGCCGTCATTAGAAACTGATTGGGAAAAGGGCAGGCACTTTCATCATCAGGTATGTTTCCATTGAGAAAAGCCTTCAGTGCCGTTTTCTTCTCTGTTCTGATTAAACTGACGCTTCAGCAGCATCTAAGCTAACCTCTTGAGGAGCCACCATCTCACGGCGCCGTGGTCGAGCACAAAGACTCACCGACTCTGAGGCGTGTTCAACCATTTCTTTTTCCTTTTTGCTTTGACAAAAACGATTCAAATGAAGTAAATCATTCAGCGTGCAAATGTACCTCGGCTGTAAAGGTGGTAAAATAAAAAACAAGTAAATTGTAAAGAACGTGTTTTGAGGTTTTGGATCATTTTGAGCCCTCGCGCAGCCTCTCACATTCAAGCGGAGTTAGTTGATTTAAGTTAGGTCTGTGAGGATTCAGGGTGTTAGGGTAGAGTGGCCAGTATCAGATGCTAAACGGTGCCTTGTGCGTCGGCGTGAGACGGTGAGGCTGCACCAAAATGCTGTATTTGCAAAGCTGACTTTTTGAAAACTTACATTGTATATTGTTTACGACAATGTTTGAACTCTTCATCGCTCCATTGGTCTTACACTCAACAGGGCACCTTTAAGAGTCTCCTGCCAAAGAGCGTTTCCTGATGCAGTTACTGAACCAAACACTGAAGACAAAAAAAAACAAGCAAAAATGTGAAAGACTGAAGTGATTTTTACATCAGAGCACACAAACTTCAACCAAACCTGTAAATGAATAGCTGTAGGTGAGATGTGTTTGAAAGCTCAGGAGAAAGTCAATAAGTGGACCTCAGATTATAAACTTACACAGATTAAAAAAGCTTTTAGCTGCGATATGAAACACCAATATTGTACTAAAATAACGCTAATAAACAAGTGTGACTTTTAGTCAAAACATGCAAAAAATACCAGTGCATCTTTAAATCTTATAATACTGACGTGTTTAAAAACCGTGGTAATGTTTGGCCATTTTAGAAGGTTATTATTGCCAAAAATGTGTCACAAAGTCACAGGAGAGGACGATTCGTTCGCCCTTTCTCTGCTCTTATAAAATTAAATTTAGGCTTATTTATGTGTCTGGCTAGTGACATTAAATTCTCAAAATAAATCTTTTGGTCATCTTCAGCCAAACATAACGATGTGATGTCAGTGTTTAAAAAGAGTGAGAAGAAATACTGTATTCTGTGACGTATGGGTCAGAAAAAGTGGAAAATACACATCATTCATTGAGCCAACTCTTACCTTAAAGGGGGTTCTTGCTTTTCCAAGAGATAACTGGAGCGAGATTGATTATTTTCACATGAAAAGGACGCCTATAACCTCCCAGTAAACCCAGTGCCTGCCTGTCTGTCTGCCAGTTTTGTGTCCGAGCTCATTATTGTCACTAATCCTGAGCCGTGCTTCTCCTTTTCTTCAAATTACTGTACAAAGAGGAAGAAAAACAAACATACTGCAGCTGGGGAACTGTGGCCCCAAGCGCCCTCTCTGAAGTATGATTTCCAGTTTTTCAGACCACCCACATATTATACAACTGTAGGAAACACCGTTTTCACACATATGTGGCAACTTCTCAACTCTTTCTCCGTCTCTGCTCCACACTGAGGGGGCTGGATTGTTCAAAGACGTTAATTTACAGCTTTTTGGAATTGGCACTTGACAAATAACTAAATAAATAAATATATAGATCACCATCAGTAGCTCTTATAGGATGCCCTTCTGTGTGAGGAAACGTCCATCTCGTCTCCGGCTCATTCGTCTCTCTTCCCTTCAGATTTGTTTCCTCGAGTTCAAAGAGAGAAATAAGAATCCGACAGCAGCGGCAGCAGCATGTTTCTGGAGGACGGCGTTTTTGTGTTGCTTACAGGTGCTTACATGTAAGTCGGTGTGTTTGTGTGTGTAAAATATTGATTATGCTTTTGAGCTGTTATCGAACGCGTGGCTTTAGTCCAGCGAGAGCAGCGGCTGCATGTTGTCCTCTTCACTCTTGACCTTGTCTGGTCGTTTCAGGACGCCTGGTTCCACCACAGACTGAGACCTGCACGGAAACACAACACAAGGTGATCACACTAAATACATTCATGCCTGCCTGACAGCACTCCTGGTTTCTGCAGGTTCCACTGGTTTTTAAGCCTTTCTCCTGCTGTGAGCCAGGTTTCATGTTGATGTACAAATCAAATTGTGTGTTTCTCGTGTGTTTTTGTGTAAGATATGTGTTGCCAGATCAGATTGAAAGACAGTAGGGCTGAACGATTTGGGGAAGTATCTAATTGTGATTTTTCTGACAGATACTGCTCCCTCTTAACCTTTTTTCTACATTCTGCGTATAGTTCTAGGAAGGAAACTTGACTGAAGTGTGTACACGAAGGAATTGCATATCTCCAGCATTCAGAGGGGATTTTGAAATTCATCTTTGGCCCCTGTGTTAGGGGCAACCATTTCTTTGGCGAGGTCGTGCGTTATGGCATTCATTATTTCACGCTGCCTCCGTGAGCCCTTTTCATACGGAGTTACCGTCTCAAAAGACTCCCGACTATACCACGGCGAGCCTCGCACAGAAACTTCTCCTGAAGCACGTCTGTCGTCTCAAATAATCCCAGATCACCAAGTGTGCTGCTTTTCTTCGGGATTAATTTTTGCTGGTTCAGCTGCAGCCATTTCCACACCCCAAAAGTTATTTGCTGTTTTTTTGTTGGTCCCTTTGGGCCGTGATTGGTGAGGGTCACTTCTACCTGAGGAGCAAGGCACTCCTGATTGGTTAGCATGTTTAAGCATCAGTCAGACAGGCGCGCTGCAAAAAGGCGAAATCTTAAACCGCAGCGTATGAGATTACATAACTGCAGTGTTCTAAATCGCGATTTCGATTGAAAAACGATTAATCATTCAGCCCCGAAAGACAGTATGAGCCCCCTCAAACGTTACCCTTAATGTTGTGGCAACCCAGTCTGGATTATGTGTCATCACACACCTCACACTTGACCTTTTGTGATGTAAATTTGACTTTTAATTAACTACTCGAGAAGGAGGTTGTTAGAAGCGATGAGCTGACCTCTTCATGGTTTTAGGGGACATGTTTTTCTCCAGGTCTCTCTCCAGGTCTTGCACGGACAGGGTGTAGGACTCCGGGCAGTAGTCGGTCTCCTCGTCGTAGGCGTGGTCCAGCAGCGTTCGTGCCCACGTGCCCATATCGTACGGCGGCATCATCCCGCCGAGCTCCGACGGCAAGATCTCAGGATGGATCAGCTGGTGGAGGCTGTTCAGGTTGTTGCCGTGCATGAAGATCTACAAAAGGAAAGGATACAGACGGATATTATGATCCTAATTATAATACCAATTTAAAGCTGATATATTAGCCTGGGTTTTAGCTGCAGGAAGCTCAGTTTAAAGATATTAAAGTTCCCAGACAAATAAACTGACTACTCGATTACGCTTCTTCCCAGACGACATTTAGTATCACAAATATGTTTTAACAAAAGTATGTGAAGGGAAGAGGTAACTTTTAGAAAGGAATCTCACCAAATTACTTTTGCATTTCAAAGAAAAAGAATCAAAAGATCAAAGTAAAATATAATACCATGAAAGAAACATTTGTCTGATTCTTTAACATCTGAAAGTCTGATCTTAACCTGCGTTAATCGAAAACGCTGACAAATTGTCACCTTTTTAATTTGATATGTTGAACTTTAAACATCCAGCAGTTGTGGAACAACATGAACATCATTCATGAAGAGTCTTGTTTGTGTCCACCTGATGAATGTAAGTTTCTTTTTTAGCTCTGTTTTTGGTCTCCACCCACTGCTGAGGAAAACATCTGTCCCTCTAGCTGCTAAAACTGAGGTGACCAGATTACTGAAAAGATAACCGGGGACATTTCCAGTACGGCGGTTAATAAACATCCAATCTTATTATTATTATTATTATTATTAATTCTTGTTATTAACTACAAAATAAAATAGGTGGGCAGTTATTAATGTATTTCAACCACAGTAACACGACTGAGACAAAAACTGGTCTTTCTTGACACATAAAATACATTTTCCTTCTGTGGTGTGTTTCACACTTACAAACAGGGCCAGGCCACTAAAAGCACTGACTGTCCCAGTTAAACGGGGACGTCTGGTCACCTTGTGCTAAATCCAACTGTGTCTGTCTGCTGTTTGCTGCTGAGCAGGTGACATGCAGTGGCTTTTTGTATTCATCAATTAGTCATGTAATCCCTTGTTATATATGAAGAAAATTCATGTCACGTCTATGGCCTCACCCTCTTCCTGGTCTTGTCTTTGAGGAAGGGTCGTATCACGGTGTAGAGAGCGTGGATGTACCAGGGCTGGTTCACAAAGTGGATTCCTCCAAATCTGGCAGGAAAACTGTCCTGTTGGAGGGAAAAAAGGAAACAAACGTAAAATAGGTGTAACTCAACACAGGACATTTTCGTTTGTAGAGGTAAAACAGTCGAATAGTGAAAAGGCCTAGGATAATTTTCCCCTCAAAGCCTAAACACATGGGGCAGTGTTGTAAGCTTCACTGTGTACATATTGAGTTTTGTCAAGTGATAATGCAGTTGGTTCTGCAGGGTGTGCAAGTGTAGGCTGTCTTAACTGGTACTGCATTAATTAACTGGATCATTTTAACAATAGGATCATGGATTCACATTGATTTGAATGTGACACAAGGTTGCTCTACAGCTCTTTTAATCATTTGAATACAGATTGTACTCATTTTACACACAGTTCTATGTATTTTTTACCTGTTAAAACAGATGTAAACCCATCATGTGCTACTGTACACAATGCATTTTTCTAACCGGAGGATAAAGAGTCAGATGAAATTATTATAGCTCGTGAAACGTAAGATTCATAATCTCTCTGTGCTTTGTCCCACAAAATAGAGAGCCGTTTTTTTTTCAGTCTTATCTAAGTTCCAGCAAATGAAAAATTACCTCTGTGAGTTCCCCGTCTCCTTTCATTAGATTACTTTTGTAAATGGGCTCTAATCTCATAGTCAATAGGAAACAGCTATTTTGGAGTCAGTGCAGCTTCAAACCCCGGAAGGAAACAAGCCCTTGTTCATAAAGGTTAGTGTGTGGAGTCGAGGGCCTGACACAGTGTTTCCTCGAACACTGGACACAATTATGATAATTGCACTTCATTGTGACTGTGTGTGTGTATGTGTGTGTGTGTGTGTATGTGTGTGTGTGTGTGTGTGTGTGTGAGACATGATCTGACTGTGGTCCAGCAGTATGGTGTAATTATGTTCTGACATAACAAAGCCAGCTGATGAAAGCGGCTTGGGGCAGACGTTTATATAAAAACTGTGAGCAGTGTGTGGGAGAAACAGTGAGAGTCCCTGAGGTCGAACCACATTTGTAAATTAGGGTTTGACCGATATGAGTCGTCAAGGCCGAGGTCGCCTCCAGAGGTTTTTGCAATGTCGGCTGCCAGATTGTCCCACACTTTGAATCACAGTGAAACACTGTATCTGGACACTGCTTTTTAAGGATTTTTACTTGAGGATATGTTGAAAAAAACTGAAAGGAATCTATTTGAACTGATTTGACTGCTTGTTTTTCAAAAATAAATGCACACAAACCACAAATCCAGTTTCTTTAATACTGTTTGGTGCAGAATGTTTCCAAATTGTCAGTCCTGATAGTAAAGAGACATATTTTCAACCTCTGGCCTGCCCTCTGCTCTGACGGACATTTTCACAGTTGCATTATACATGAAACACTGAAAATGGAAAATGAGCTGCAGGTCCTCTGCTGCACTGAAAAAGGAGGAGGAAGAAACGGTTGCTAAAAAATTGATCTGTTCTCACCCGAGTGAAGAAAATGGAAAAAAAAGTGTTTGAGGACAGTGTTCAAACAAGGGTGGAGGACGCTGCAGAGAGAATAATACACAATAAAGCCGATCCAAGAGGGAATGAAAGATTTCAAGGGGGAGTAAAGCAGATAGCATTTGAAATGATCTTTCCCCAACATTGTTTTGTTGTTTATTATTGCAGGTCTGATTAAAAAAGGTCATGTTTCCCTGAGTGACAGCGAAGAAGATGGAAGAATATATTTCCCACAAAAATGACTTCAGAAGCTCGGACAATAAGCATCAATCATTTTTTGGTCAATATTGTCCAGATATTAAGGGTGAATTTCAGTATTTTTCAACCTTGACCCTATTTTCCCATGTATTACTGTGTAAGTCAGTGCGTTTACATGCCTTTTTTCAGTCGCTGAGGCTATAATTAGGATTATGTTTTAATGCACATTTTCAAATACACATTTCCTTTCACTAGAAACCTGGTTATGAAACTATTATTGGTAAATAAACAGTAGCTCAAATATCCAGTGAATACAAACTGTCCATTCCCAGAAACCTGACTCTCAAAAACCACTTCAGCACTTTCTTTGATGTGTACCTACTGGAGGCAAATGTCGATCCCAAACAAATGTGGGGGATTTATTTTTGGCCTCTCGCTGCAGGTCGCTGCAGAGCGTGTTCAGTTACAGTGAAAGGTTGTTTAGAATTAAAGGTGACAGAAGAAAAGTCTGTCACAGGATGATGTATGGATCAGAAGAGTCATTTTAAAATCACACCATCAGTTTTTATACATTTTGTGTTATTGTCCATAAACCCTACTGCACAAAACTTAAATTTGGGTAAAAATACAGGGACTTCCTCCTTTCGTTCCTTTACAATTCAAATATAACACATTTCACGCCAACAAGACAAATTCGCTCCTGTAACTGTAGCTCAATAACAAACACTTATATTGGGCTTGTCAGCACTAACGCTGACAGCTGCTGTGTTGGGCTTCCTGATGTGTGAAAGCTTTTTAATCATGACAAGTCTTTCCACCACTGCACTTATGTCCCACGTGACTTGAACGCAGCATCGCAGCGAGGCGTCTCATATGTTGCTGGTGTGTTATAAAACCTCAGCAGATAAAGAGGGGACACAAACAGACAGGCTGCCACCAACACTGCAGGTTTAACTCTGTGAGTGTGTTCAAAGACACACAGACGCTCAGCGGTAACAACATGCGACGTGTCGACAACCGCTCCGAGGCTGAAGGGAAGAGCAGATGAAGTCAGCAGACACAGATGCTTCTTTGCTCAAATGTTTGGATTAAAAGCTGCACTCTGAGTACTCGGGCAGTGAGTCCACCTTAAGGATACTTGACGTGTCCTTTAACAGATAAACACACACACATTTTTGACATTTTGATCCGTGGTCTGCAGCAGTTGCATAGGAACACGATGGGAAAAAGTAGTGCCAAAGGAAAAGGCTGTCTGACAGCAAGGTAAAGTGGTGAAAATATTGTAAATATAGCGTACACTTTATTATAGATATTGATTTTCTTAAGGTAGACCTTTTTTAATATGAATAGTAGTACATTTTGCTGCAGTTGCTGTGTCGGTACCCTTGTCTGGTACTCTAAACATCTACTGTAGGTAGATAAGTACAACAACAACAACAACACTTAAAAAAAATATCCCTTTACATAGAGAGCTTTGGAGGTTTCCTTTGGACACAGCGATGCAAGCTGTTTGCCCCCATTTGCCCACTCTTTGTGCTAAGCTAAGCTAAGCAGCTGCTGGCTGTAGCTTCATATATACCGCACAGATATGAGAGTGAATCTGCGTTTAGTTTCTTAAATTGCATATATTTTGTGCAGAAACTGGTGTTGGGTTGTTTTGGTAACATAGATTAACTTTTTTCTTTTGTGTTTCTTTCAACATGTTAGAGACAAAAAATGATAGTGAAAATAAATTAGGTAGGTTATACGTAATGTGTGTGAAACAAAAGAACATCATATCTGCAGTAAGTCTCAGCTTATTATTGTAAACATTTAATTTTTGGTAAAAAATCCTTTTTCTCCCTGATGAAAAATGAAACAAATGCTGTAACATTCAGTCTATCAGCACTCCGTTGATGTTACAACATCTGACGTGCGTCGTCTACCACTCTATATGTGTCGGGGGATGTGGTCATACATCTTCTCTCTCGCCGTCTCCGTCTTTCTACAGCACATCAGGTTGATGAGCTCTCTCCGCTTCGCTGCTGTCACTTCCCATCCACAGAAGGATGAGTAAACATGTCCTCCGGTTCTGATTCCATCCGAGTGCTTTTTTTCTCCCTTTCAGGATTTTAAAGTGTAGCCTGCGGTGACAACATTGTTTTGCTGCCGGCTTGTTCTTTACAAAAAGCACCTTTATGAGAAGACCACTAGAGCTAATGCTGAAGTAAAAAAAGGGGGTAAAAACAGTGAATCTGACAGGATGTGACAGGAAGCAGAAAGCAGCGCTGCTTCACTCTTCTCTGTGGGCTGAAATGTTCAAGCACGGTGCACCTCTGCTCACAATATCCACAAAAATGTAACCAGAATTCAAGCTTTTAGTTCACTTTCCCAAAGGACGGCAGCAGCATGAGTTCATCCTTGGATCTCTTATTTCTCAGTAGCTTTTTATACAATCTGCTTTCCACTCCACATCCTGTCCATCCTGTCTTTCCTCCAAAACCTTTTAACCAATCGGACATGTTACCCTTTTCTCTAAAGCCATACTGAAATCATTTATGTTCCTATCTCTGGTCCTCAAAGTCTAACGCAAATATTACACAGTGATAAAGCAATGTCATTTCATCATATCTCGCTAACCCATCGAGCTGCATAGTACAACCCACTGGTTCTGAGTGACCAGGTAAATAGTGCCGAGCGCACATAATTAGAAAAAATCAAATCAGAACACAGCAAAGAAAGGTGTGTCAGCACATTAACTTAGAGAACAGTATGCTTTATGCCAAAATACGCTCTTTTATCCTCTGACTGTAGTTCTCTTCCTGTCTCCATCAGAAAATAGCACGTTTGTCACATGCAAAGAGACAGAAAAACATTTTACAGTATGTGAGGTATCAGAAGTTACTTCACAGTTTCTTTCCTGTTAGAGATTCACACTGAGAGGGAAGGTCACACCAATTAAACTGCAGCCTGTGCAAGTTATTAAAAAATGACTGCCAACTGCACCCAGGAGCTCTGAGAGAGAAGAAAAGCAGAGAAATGAAGTTTCTCTTCACCCAAGACATCGCATGTATTTAAACATGTATTTCCGCTGCTTGCGGGGTGCTTTACTCTGTCTTAAGGTGTTTAATAAACTGTCAAATTGGTGAACCTCCATGTAAACTGAAGATTCATATCCTGTGCTCAGTTCAGTTCTTCCCAACACATGTGTTTTCGTCAATATGTAAGGTTTTAGTGAAAACGCATTTGTTTGGGGCAGCTGGACAGCTTCCAGGTCTGAAAAGTGAAGCCAATGGTGAAGTTTATTCTCTCTAATGTCCATTAGAGGGAGACTCCACTTAAAGCTGCATTCTCTCTATTGTCCAGCAGGGGGAGACTCCACTTAAAGCTGCATTCTCTCTATTGTCCAGCAGGGGGAGACTCCACTTAAAGCTGCATTCTCTCTAATGTCCAGCAGGGGGAGACTCTACTTAAAGCTGCTTTATCTTTAATGTCCAGCAGGGGGAGACTCCACTTAAAGCTGCATTCTCTCTAATGTCCAGCAGGGGGAGACTCCACTTAAAGCTGCATTCTCTCTAAAGTCCAGCAGGGGGAGACACCACTTAAAGCTGCATTCTCCGTAATGTCCAGCAGGGGGAGACTCCACTTAAAGCTGCATTCTCTCTAATGTCCAGCAGGGGGAGACTCCACTTAAAGCTGCATTCTCTCTAATGTCCAGCAGGAGGAGATGCCACTTAAAGCTGCATTCTCTCTAATGTCCAGCAGGGGGAGACTCCACTTAAAGCTGCATTCTCTCTAATGTCCAGCAGGGGGAGACTCCACTTAAAGCTGCATTGTCTCTAATGTCAGCTGTTCGATCACCGGCTCCTCTGGTCCACATGTGAAAGTGTCTTTGGGCAAGACACTGAACCCCCAAATTGCTCCCTGTGCTGGGCATGGGTGTGAATGGAAGTTCCTTTGGATAAACGTGTCAGCTAAATATAATGTAATGTAAATTATGTTCCCATTTCGACTCAAATAGACTACTTTAGGGTGGGGCCTCACTGTGATTAACAGGTCACCCGATAGCAACAGGACAGAGGTTAAGTCTTAGACTTTGACCCTGTCACAGTGTTTTTTCACTTCATCAAAGTTAAATGTAACACTGATCACCTAAAAAATGTCAGCATTCAGTTGCACCTGGCTTACAAAGCTAACATTAGCCATCTATCCTTACTTGGTACATTAAGGGAAACTGGTGATTTTCAACCGACTGGAGATCTCTGTTCACCTGTCGGCAACAGGCCACCAGTTGACTCAGGTGCAGAAATCAGCAGCGTCCCTCTTTAGCGTATAGCTTAGCACAGCCTGACGCAAGATCAAGATGGCGACGGCAAAAATGCCAATGCTGTGGCTTCAAAATGATAGACCAGAAACTGATTGGTGACATTATTATACAATCTAGGATTTCACTGCAAAAGTTGTTTGATATATCTATTTCTTCAATGCATCAAGACTTTTTCTTTTTCTTTGATCATCTGTTCACCGTGGAGGTATGCCAGAGAAGTTTTCATGAATTCAAGGCGACACTCGGTGAGAAATATATAAATGATCATTTTGGGGGTGAAAATCCTGAGATATTTTGAGGCACCACAACCGCATCCTACCTCCACCTTTGCTTCGGAGAGTCATCGTTTGCGCACACACAAGAGCTTTGAACCAGTGCTGGTGTTTTCTGGTGAGGACTTCAAAAACATCATTATCAAACCTCGAGCAATCTGTTTTATTGAAGTGGGAGAGCATCCGGACAGACAGCTGCTGTCTTCTTCCAGCTGCAGTCAGAAGATAAAGAGTAGAGAGGAAATCAATACTCCTGTCTGTGAAGACAAACGTGGTCAACAGCCTGTTTATTCACAACTCCATTTCCTGTTTACTCGACTGATAAGACGGTTGATATTTTTTGATCTTGGCAGTCCGGTAAACTGCGAGGAAATCTGACCGAAGAAGGGAAAGTAATAAACACTGTGAAATCACTTGAACCTTTTTTTCTGTTCACCGATTGCCTTAAGCATATAATGAATCTGCTGTTTAATTATAAGCATGGGGTAAAAATGATGAGGTGCTTAAAAACCTCTTATCTTTTATTATACATGATGATGATGATGAGGAGGAGAAGGAGGAGGATCATATGGTTTGAGGTATCACACAATGAAGGAAGAATCAAAGAGTTTTTACACACAAGCTGCTGCCTGACAAGAAACAGTCGGTCAAATTCTATTTTGTGTCTCTTCTTTCAGACGTCGTCAGCACAGCTTTCTCAGGAGTCCCAATTATTCTGGAGGGGTCTGTGTGTTACATAATGATGCTAATGCAGAGTAAATCCACAGAGAGTTCACCGGCTGGTGCTGTACTATTGTGCATGTTAATGCGGTCTAACTATCTGCAGATATTCAGGCTCTATAAAGGGACAGATGTACTCCTACTGAAAGGCGAAATTAATAATAAATGAATGTAAATATATTTAAAATCAGCAAGGACAAATCTACAAATAATGCAAGACAGTAACAATTAACGGATTCCACTACTGCTACAATTAAGGATTTAATGAATTATTGATCTATCTGCTAATCGTCATGATGTTGTTTTTGGGTGAGGACAGTCTTGATTTGTAGCAGTAATGTTTTCTGAGGTCACCATCTTTAGCTTAGTGTGTCTGTAGCACTAAACACAAAGTACAGCTGAGGCTGACGGGTATTTTTGCAGGTGTTTGGTCATAAATCAAAGTATTAGACAAATTTAAAGTTTGTCCTGATGGTGGTGCTGGATAAAAAGTCAGAGGATCCCTAAAGTCAGTTGGATTCAGACCTTTAGAAACAATAGCCGTTTCTCAATACCAAGTACGCAAAGTTCAGACTTGTGGATTTAGTTCAGACTTGTCAAGTTGGACTCGGGAGTCCAGACTCTGGGGGACGGGAGGACGCAGTCTGGACACAAATACAGTAGTATTTCCAAAATTATAACTCAAAGTTGTGTGTTGTCTCCTGCGCCATCTTTGCTGATGCGCCATCTTCGCTGATGTTAGGGTGAAATGTATTCTGGGATACCTGCATCCTCGATAAAATGGGCGGAGCGAGTCACATCCGAGCATTTGGACTGTACTCGGCAAGACCCGGACGAGTGAGTTGGAACAGTACTTGGGCTGCGACTGATGACGTTTCACAAGTCCACCAGAACACAAGTACAGACGAGAACGCAGATTGAGAAACGGCTTATGAATATCTGTGCAAAATGCTTAGTAGATGTTGAGATATTTCACTGGATAAGTGACATATTTGACTTGATGGTTGTGCAATTACAATTCATCTTTTTATTGTCAACCTCATGGTGGGTGCAGGAAAAACAACAACAAGATTAAGATGCACTAAAGACAGAATGAGAGGCATTATAATATTAATTATACATCACACATTTACAGTATTGTGGCGCACTCGCTGACTGACCGAGCAGCCGTCGAGAGGGCGAGATGGAGAAATGTGTTTTAATGCCTCCGCACAACAAAAGGGAGGCCCGTCTGGAGGAGAGGGCAGAGCAGATAGCGTGGCAGTCCGACATGTTGCCGTGGCAACGTGGCGAGGGTGGGATGTAGCAGGAGGGAGCCGGGGTGGGTTGAGAAAGAAAGGGGAGAAGAGGAGGATGAGGAGGGGGCGGGTGTACGACTAAACACAGCGTATCATGAATGTGGCTGCTGCTGCTGCTGAAGCTGATGTTTGTTTTAGGTTCAAGAGCGAAAAAAGGTGTAAAATTAACATATTTGGGTGATTTCTGTAACCATTGCTTGTGATTTTGGACTGTGCTGTGTTTCTATAGAAATAACTGTGTGATTATTGAGCTCATTTTATGAATCACAAGCTGCCATTTTCCCAGAAATCACATCCACTGCCCTGCCAGTGTTTTCTCCGGTGAACAATGATGCATTAAGAGAGGGAGAGAGAAAGAGAGGAGGAGAGAGATAAGAGGGAAGGGGAGGATGATGATGTTGTTAAAGAGAGAGAGAGAGGGGGGAGGGGTGAAGAAAACAAAAGTAAAAGGGTTGGAGAAGCCAGGGAGGACGGAGGAGGACGACAGTGAACCACCACTTTTTTGAAGGCTACGTTCACATTACAAGCGTATGTGTGGATCACATTTTTCACAGTAATGTGGACAAGAAAATCAATTTTTTTTCCCCAATCAGATCTGGACCACCGTCATATGTGGTCCTAAATCCTTTACATATCTGATCACTGACCATGTAACCGTCATATCAGAATTCATGTGCTGTGATTGCCTAGGACTCGTTGCCCCGACCACTTGTTAGAGAAAATGTGTCGAACAAACGTGCAACACCAACTCGCTTTCCTACGCTGTGACAAGCGTGTGTGGATGAAGCATTACAGTAGCTAGCATAGTTAGTGAGCTTGCTTCTTTCACCGTGCTTAAATGCTACACTTGTTACAGAAAATAAGCTGAACACCGGGCTGTGAGTCAGCAAAAGCGCCGGTCCCTCCGCCTGATGGTCGACCGTCAGTTAGCGGCTAGTGCTACGGTTGCTACATCTTTGTTTCAGCCGCCACATGCATCCTCACTGTTCCTAAAAACGATCATCCATCATCACACTGGTCCGATCTGTCAAATAATCACCGAGCAGATCACTTAGTAAGCATACAGTTTCTTTGTAGATGTAATTTCTGCATAAAAAAGGTGTTTCAGCTACACTATCAGTCGCCTTTTGGCTCTGCTTGACTTGGAGTTAGCTAACATTACCAAAAATATTCAAAATATCACAATTTTTGCACTATTTCTTGAAGAATTGCATGAACAAAATAGATTTTATTACAATAAGACAAACAGAATTTCCATCTTTTATAAGAGACAATGTCAAGTTTGTGTTACTTAAGTATGATCCCAATAGTTCCACACAGTGAAGTTGAGTTATACAGATTTTAAGTTTGGGCTGAAAAGAAAAGGAGCACTGTTTTTTGAGGTGGTGCGTTTAAAAAGGTCTTCACAGGTCTGAAGCTGTAGACAGACCTGAAGATCTTTCCCTCTGTGTGTGCATCGATTTATTATCAGTAACGAGAGATTCAATCCAAAATATACATTTTTTCCTGAACTTCCCATCGGCTTCAAGAAAAGAAAAGATATCTTTCATGAGGCACCAGCGCTGATTAAACATATTGATCCAAAGCAAAACAAGGGATACGAACCAGACTCTATTCGATTAAATATAATTTGGACCAGACTTGAGTCTCCTGGTTCGAGTCCTGTCAAGACTTCTAATGCATTTATGTAACTGTGATGCCATCAGCTTTGGTTTACATTACAGTGAACAGTGCATTGCCTGTTGATAACATGCTCTCTCAATCTCTCTCTCTCTCTCTCTCTCTCTCTCTCTCTCTCTCTCTCTCTCCCTCTCTCTCCCTCTCTCTCTCTCTCTCTCTCTCTCTCTCTCTCTCTCTCTCTCTCTCTCTCTCTCTCTCTCCCTCTCTCTCCCTCTCTCTCTCTCTCTCTCTCTCTCTCTCTCTCTCTCTCTCTCTCTCTCTCTCTCTCTCTTCCTCTCCCTCCTTAAAACCTGCCATGACTAGCAATGCTACAGTATATGTGTATCATTGCATCATTGAAGCTTGAAATATTGGAGTTTGCTCCAACGTAACATCCCTGGCCTCTATTTCTTAATCTGTCCTTGAATGGACTGTAGCAACATATTCTCTTCAACAGGTTCATATGATATCTTATGAAATATGACGTTCTATTAACCATGTGAAGCGGCAAAGAAGCGGACCACCACGGTTAAGTTTAGGCAAAAAAAAGCGATGGTTATGTTCATTGATGTATTCTGAAACCAATGGGCCCCTGGGCATGGTCAGAGGTCCCCTACTTTTAGTCATTTTGTAGTAATTTTGTTTCTCTTTGTGGTCATTTTACATCCACTTTTAGATGTTTTGTATGTCTTTGTAATTGTTTTGCATCTCTGTGATTCTTTTGCATCTATTTTTAACAATTTTAACTTAGTATGTAGGTGTTTTGCTTCTCTCTGTGGATGTTTTGTGTCTATTTTCAATTATTTAGCATCTCTTCATGGTCGTTTTGCATCCCTATAGTCATAGTCATTTAGCATCTCTTTGTGATCATTTTGTAAGTTTTTTTCAGCAACATTTTATGAGTCAGAGCCCTGACCTTATGGGCCCCTGACCCGTTCAGTAATCATCCATGGTTAGGTTAAGGGATAAAAACTATTTGGTTAAGATGTACTGTATACCGATGTTTTACAGTTTGCAATGTATAAGGAAAATCGAAGGACAGACAGACTCGACTTCGATTTTTAGTTAGTTCGTTTTTTTCTACACTCTTTAATTGTTTTAAGTGTCCTTAAATTGTTTTTTATACTACTGTTTTTAATTGTACTTATATTGTCTTCATATGCACCAAAGGAATTGCACTCTAATTTCATTGTATGTAATACAATGATAATAAAGGCTTTTCTATTCTTACTGATGCTGTTCCGGACTCTAATCAGCTGTTTGATTTGGCTTTAATTATCTATTTAAGGCTTAACTTCTTGTTTGTAAAAAGCTCAGGAATACAAGTCCTATTGAAGTTGTTGAATCATGTCCATGTTGGACCTTCCCATGAGCATATGGGACAAAATCCCAGATCACCCTCAAAATTGAATCTACTGAGTCCTGCCTCCAGGTCGACGTGTCGCCAACTTTGAGCCAAAGACAGACAGATGTCAGAGTCCTCGTTATTAAGACATTAACCTTAAACGCAGGAGACACACGTGAAGCTGCAGTGGCTGTCAGCCGCTGTACAGTCGGTTAACTGGCAGTGATTCATTACTGAGTGGCAGGTAGCTGATCTGAGGTCAGACGGTGTCATGCTGTGACGGATCACCTTAACAAGCTGATTCACATCTCCCACCTCACACTGAACATCTTTACAATGCAGGAGGTCATTCAAGAGCACTTCAAGCGTGCTCTTGTATATTTACAGTAATAAAAAAATTGAAACTATGAAGATTTCAAAATCTATTAAAAACAAAAGACTGCTAATACATTTTCTAAATTTAATTTTTTTTTCATTTTGATGTTTTTATGCGTTTTTCTTCGCACAATCCTGATGTTTTATACTCTGAGTTAAATTCTAAATAAGACTGAAGAAACTAAACCTGTGTTTTCATACTTTATAATGCAGAGTTTTTATTCAATGTAGGCAACACCACTGTTTTTTAATTCTCTGCCCTAATAACCTAAATTAGCTTTTTTATTACAGTAAATCCCTGAACCGTTGACATTATGAGAAACTGTAAAAGCTGCAATATTAAAAATGACTTGCATTTTCTTCTACATTACTTTGAAAATTGCTTTGAGAGGAAGAACCCAAAAGAAGGTTTTGCAGTCTTGAAACTTTAATCCCTATGTAACATTGTAATCCTGGAGGATTATGATTAGATAGGTTTGAATCCCGCACCACGCATTGTCTCACCTCCTGTGTTTCAGCGGACTCTTTCATATAATCTCTTGCATGTGAGCATAAAGAGATGGAAATGTGCTTTTCGCACAACTGGGAAAAGGGAGCATGTAGTGTGCTGTACGTATTGTGTCTAACCCCAGACAATACAGTCTCTGGCACACGCAATCAGGAAGCACATTAAGAGAAAGACTACTGAGTGGGTCAACGTGAAGACACAAAGTTCTGTTGAGCCGACGGCTAATTCTGACTTTGTCCCGTTAGACTTCCACTCTGTCTCACTGTTTTCAGATAAACTACACGAGACCCAAGACTTTGCTTATCTTCCTACTGATGGGGCAAAAAGATAACAGTGAAAACCAGTCCAGACCAATGTTGCCCAAAAACGCCTGTGTGGGTTGATCATGCAGGCAGCTTACAATGACCCAAATTTACGATTGTTGTAAGTACCTCTAGTGACTGCAAAACATTTTCTGGAGAGGGTGACGTAGTTAAAAGAAGACGAAACTCAGTTGGGGTTGGGATGGTGGATGCAAACAAACACAGAACATTCACCCAAAATCAACGGTGACATTTTTTTTTTCCAGTTAACCACCCTTGTACTGTGACGTAGTTTCGTCCTAGACATTTTAAGCAAATCCATGATTTATTTTCTAACCCTAATCAAGTTTTTGTGTTGCCTAACCTTAAGGACTTCTGTTTAACAATGTTAAATACAATGGTCATGTGTAACACTCATGTGATCACCGTGGTCACGTGTTTCAAACTGCCACTGTGCGGCTGTTCTGCAACATTAAATAGAACAGTCTTGTGTGTCATTTTTGAAGTCATTGGTAATCGCCCTTTTCTGTTGTTTAAGCGTGAGGATGTGTTGGCCAGTTGGTAAGTTTGTACAACACTTAAAGGAATATTTTACTGATTTAAATCCAGTTCTGTGTCATGGCAGTGTGGGCAGTGTGTGCTGATGAACAGTGTCTGTGGCGTCGGCCAAAATGGTGTCCGAAATAGGACTTTCGGTGGACATCCTAACAAAGCGTTTGCATGTGACAAGTTCAGATGAGAGCGGTTATAAAGTGTTTAACTAAAGGTTAAAAGACCAAAAGATGAGCAACACGACACATATAGCTGAATGATCAGCGACCTGGTTCTCGGACGGTCGGGGGTGTTGCGGATAAAAGTCTTGACTGAGACTGTTGTGATATGGAACTAGACTTAAGAAAGGAACGTTTTGGTGACATCCTGTGCTTTCCTCTAATTCCATACTCAAACTCAAATCTAGATTATTCAATTACCAAGTCAAGCTGATGGCCATGAAATTCCATGAACCTCCAAGAACTTTCCTCCAGCGCCACAAACACAAAAATGTTCAGAACAAATGGAACAATTGCATCATTACTGTTGTGTCTCAGCAGAACATAATTTCTTGTTCGTACAAAAAACAAACAAACAAAATAAAACTTGCATATTCAGGGGTGTAATAACCATCAAACCCTGTAGGGGCAGCGGACAGGGATCCAGAATTGCTTCTGCTGCGATCGGTGCAGCATACTGTGCTACAAATTTTGATCCCAAGGCATGTGGCCTACATGCAATTTTGTATTTGCTCAAACTAACACTGTCAGGGTTGCCATGACAAAGAGCTGATCACAACTGAGGCAGTTTGAGCAGCATGAACATGAGGATGAGACTGAACAGAGAAAGGCAAACAGATAACTCACCAAAGGGAGAACTGGAAGATTAATGGAAAAATGAGTTTCTTACATTGCCAAAAGGGCAAGTCAGGAATGTCATATTATTTTATGTCAGGACATTAAAGTCTGATTTTCAATTATTGAGAATACGTAATATTGCAGTTGGAGGTGGAGGGGGCGGTTAACACTGGGCCCTTCGACATATTGAGGTGCCGGCCGTACTGTTGTAATAACGCAAAAATCCTCTCGGGCGGTAAAAGTTACGCACTATAGCTTTAAAGGTCTTGATGTCCACTAGGATCCGATGTTTTTCGAACCCCTAAGACAAAAATGTTTAAAAACTTTAATCTGGACAGGTGGGAACTTCTTACAAAAAAGATGTGTTCTTCCCTGATCTTTTCTCGTGCCCCTTTTCCAGTAGAAAACAAAAAACGTCAGCGTTGACTACCGGTGGTTAATTGAACATGACTAACGAATCACAGCCGCTGCTGACCTTGTTGTCGAAGCTAGCAGCTGTCCTTTAGTTAAATTAATGCATTTTATATTGTTACTACTGCCTATACATGCACAAGAGGCAAGTTATTACCAAACTACATGGGCTGCCATGGGATATCTGTAACAGAACACGTCTATTATATCTAGTTGAAGGGTGAGTTATATGAATATATATGTACATAAAAAATTCACCCCTGTACAGTTAGCTGCAGACACTAGGCTGTAAACATATTTCTGCTGTAAAGGAAAATGTACAAGTGTGGATTTAGTCTTGAATCCAAAATATATAATGGCAGAAAGATGAGAGAAGACAAGAACAACTTGGATAATCTTATATTTAAAGTGTGCTTTAATAATAGACTATTGTTATTTGTCACATTGCTGTCAGAGACATCAGATAATCCAGCGCTGAGGAAGGAGAAAAATGTCTGGAAACAAAGAGAAACGAGGAGCGCAGCAGCAGATATAAAGTTGCCAATGCACACAGACGTTAACTGAGTGATGCGTTCAGTGTACGTCGGCCATCAAACTACATCAAACCCTCATGCAGAAGAAACTGTCGACCGCCCTGCAGGTGAGTCTGACTCAGCTGCTTTTTAAGCACTTACTGGTTTTTCAGACTGAAGTGACTCACCATGGCTGTTTAACAATATTTAGATCTCAGTGTGTGTGTGTGTGTGTGTGTGTTGTGTGTGTGTGTGTGTGTGTGTGTGTGTGTGTGTGTGTGTGTGTGTGTGTGTGTGTGTGTGTGTGTGTGTGTGTGTGTGTGTGTGTGTGTGTGTGTGTGTGTGTGTGTGAGAATGAGAATGACTCAGGCTTAGCGCTCTACTATTCTCACATACCGTGCACAGGGTGAAACATAAATGTCGATGTGTTTGCTTATTTATTTATGTTATTTATAAGGGATGGTGGGACAGATAAACATTGTAACTTGAAAAAAAAATGCAACAAATACAATGTATATATTTAATTTGCAGCCTCCATCCTATAATAAGAGTTTTCAATTCAGGTTAAAACAAACTGTTTATATTGGTACGTTTGTCGTTGCATAAGCTGTATTATTTATTTAATTTTTCCGTTCTACATCTGTGTTCATGTACCTTTATGACTGATTTATTTAATACCTAGCTATAATATCCCATGGTTTTTGCATGTATTTCAAACAAATCCCATGAAAAGATTCTGACTCTAAATATTTTTAGCGTTCAGTCATTTCCTTAAAAAGCTGCCCGTCGTAGTTTTAAAGAGACACTGTGTAACGTTTAATTAATGTATTACCTCAAATCAACGTCTTCATTCATAAATAAGTCCTCATTGGTGTACAGTTACCTCTGCCAACAATTTGACTTATCCTCCTGAGTGAATAATTTCTTATCTGAATTTATGTAGGATGTGTAAGCTCCATGGAGGCTTCCATGTCCTTCCAGTCTAAAAAAAACTATGAATGGCCGAGAGGGACATAAAGCACTACATGGTACCGGTAAGGCTGAACGCATTTTCACTCAGAGCCAGCGTGACTGTGGAAGACTGGAGAAGGAGCTCAGCGAGACGCGCTTGTGACTGCCCCGCAAATTTGAAAGCCTGCACTGCACTTTTTTTCATGATGTCATAATCATTGTTATGCCACGCAACAGGAGAAGGAACCCTTGTCACCAAAAAAGTGAAAAAGAGAATCTTAAAAAGGCAACGTGACCGGCCAAATTATAAAAAGAGGGTAAACCGCTTCTTGACGCTTACCGTAGTTGCAACCAGGTTGCAACTCACATTTGAAAAAGCGAGGCGCTACGGAGCACTATTCAGTTGAATGCAGTATATACAATTTAACTACAAGAGCAAATGTTACTCAAGATATTGATAAATGGGGCATTTGTTGGGGACTATTTTCTGCGATGGGTGAATCCAAACTTGTTGCTCTCGTGGTTATTTGTGGTAGCAGGATGTGTATGTGGGATTGATGCAAAATAATAAAAAAAGTGTATGTGTTCATGGTAATAACATGTAAAGAGAAATCAGGCTGTGATAAACACACAATACAAGTCGGATCCATTCATTGTTTGGCCTCTTTTCAAGTGACAATATTATTAAAACCTTTGGATTGAATGTATTGCCACATCCCTGATGATTTTGGTAATGTTTTATAAGTTTTATTTGTCAGAACAAATCAGACCCTGTTACGCTTCTTCCTTCTGTTTTCTGCACCAGACTACAGGCAGCCGTTTGTGTGAGCCGTCGCACAGTTGGGAGTGACTCAGGGCTCAGCTAACAGCTCTCATCAATAATTCAGGCTCTAATCTGCGTCTGGAGAGCCGTCACAAATGTGTTATATATGGAGTCGTCACAGTGATGCACTGGCTGGTGGTTACAGTTTGTTCCCTCAGTCTGAAAAAAAGTGAGTGCAGAAACGTGTTTACAGAAAGTGGAGGAAGGTCGGCACGGACACTTGAGGCTGCTCCACAAGAGAGTCCATCCCCACAGACACTGCGTAAAAAAACCCAACTTTACAGCAGAAATAAACATGTTTACATCGAAAGAAAACAAAAACAGTTCTCACAGAAACTACATCCATCTTGTCAGACTTTGACTCCGCCTCATTACCTCTGACCAAAAAGGGCATGTATGTGACGTTGGGGGGAGGGAGATACGTCCATCTGGCTGACGTTTACCTCAGATGAGAAGTGAGGGCCAGAGGCCAGCTCTCACTCAAGACCTTTAACCTCCAATAAAATAAAAACTAGACTGGTACTAAATATATATTTATCGATAATAAACATGGTGTCAATTTTGAAAATGGTGGCGTCTATCTTTTTTCAATAAATGTTGACTTTTTAGACTTTACAACGCTCTGGACTTACTGGAAATGTTTGGATCACACGAGTCAGAAACAATTAATATGCAGCTACTTAAATTCTACAAATAGTATAATCCTAATAATATTAAAGTAACTTAATCTTTATCTGCAACTGTGTAGACATACCGGGTTTCAACACGCAAAAAATGTTGATTTAGAATGTTAGCGTTGAAACGTAAAGTTTAAGATAAAACTAATTTGAACTAAATTACCGTCAGGGATAAGATTTCCTCTTTTTATTCAGCTTTATTAAATATAGGGTGCAACTTTGACAGTTTGGCATCCATCACAAGCACACGAGATAATCTTTTAGACTACGGTGCGTCTTAGTCAACACTTCCCTCTAGAAACACTTAGATTTCACTTTGACTAATGGAGCCCAACACAAATTGGCAGATGATTCACAAGCAAAGCAATAACAAACCCAACCCCCCAATATATCCCACAAGACATTTCCTCTCAGGTTTTGGCTGGTTACCAGAGGACAGCTGCGCACGCTTTTCCTGTAACTCATTTCAATAATGACATTAAAGGTGTCCTGCCGACTGAGAGGACGCATGAAAATCCTCCACACACACAGAAACATATCCACTGAGCTCTGTCACATCTCATCTCTCTGTTCCCTATATGCAACGTGAGGAAAAAATGGGACTCTCATTAGAGAAGAACTGAAGAAAACCAAACTGACAACCACTAAAATAATCACTTTTTTTGGGCATCATCAGCTGCCAAATGAGCCTTGACAAAAAAAAAAGAAAAAAACCCCAGCAGTGTGTGTAAAATCAAAATGGTAATGTAATTATTCACTTAAACAAGCTCAGGGCTTTAGCGCGGCGCCTGACTTGTTCTTAAGTGGAACATTTTGACTGCAGTAGATGGATGCTGGAGGTTTGTTCTCTTGTACTTAAACATTAGGTAAGGCCAAAGATTTAGCCTTTCCTGCAGCACCAACACAGAAGAGCTTCTGGGAAGACTACATATTTCTAGATGCTAAAATAGCAGAGAGTTTATTTCAATGTCAATTCAAATGTCAATTGTATTTCTAATTAAGTTTTTCACTCAATAAAACACCTCTAGTCTAGTCTCAAAGTCCGACACTTTGCACAACGGAGCACTAACCAACCATACCAACAACAACACCACCACCAACAAAGCCTCCTGGCAGCAGAGCGTCTCACCTGTAGCCCCTCGATGGCCAGCCGCAGCATGCTGGGAGTCAGTTTGGACGCCTGCTTGAAGGTGAAGTTACTCCAGTCGATAATGAGGATGAAGCCGTTGACCTGCAGCTCCGGATCTTCGATCATGGACTCCAATGACAGCAGGATCGCCCTCAGTATGTCCACAAATGTGTATCTGAAAAAAAGGTTGATTGCAGATACAAACGTAAAGGTGTGATATGACCAATGAGACAATAAACGTCAGCAGAGAGATGTTAAATTTGATTTGAGGTCATTTATGTAGTGAAGAAACTGTTGCTTGTTTGTCCACCAGAGAGGGCTGACAAACTCAAGTGTCTATCTTTAGTCTTCTTCACAAGCCTGGGATAACCTCTCATGCACCAGTACTGATTTTCACTGATCACACATGCGTATGGCACTCTAAAATGTAAAAGAAAAGCTACAAGGTGTTAAAACTCAAAAATATTAAATTTTCATATATTTCTGATAAAAGTCCGACCAATCATTTTATTTGGTCCAAATAAAATTATATGCCGAGCTTTCTGCCCGTCATCCGTCACTTCGTTTCAATTGTGTTGCTCATGCGGCGTTCAATTGCTTTGGGAAGTCCGAAGTTTCGGGCCTCCAACAAGGCAAAGTGCACTGGCATACCTGTCAAAGTGAAACCTCCTACTAGTGAATTTGGGGTAGGTCGTTCTCCCTCAATTTAATAGTAGGTGGTTCCACTTTGACAGGCATTCCAGTGCACTTTGCCTAGTTGGAGGACCGAAACTTCGGACTTCACATGGCACTTGAATGCAGCATTTCTGTCTCATCGCACGTGTCGTGGGAGGAGGGAGCGTCAGAGGTCAGGCAGGAGGGAGAGGGTGGGACTTTGGAGGGAAGCGATCTGACATCTCCGCAATTCATGAGTACGTGGCAAGGATGTGAGCGGATGTAGCCAGAACTCGGGAGGATATGGCAAAGCTAAGTGCGGGGAAAGCTGCAGAAGAAATGGCTAAATAAAAGAAAAAATGGGAGAAATGAGTTCTCACACCATGACAGCTAATAATCAAATCACTGAAATGATCTCTGTCGATTGGACCACCATGCCAGGCAGCAAGATGAGCCTGTTGTTCCCTTATGACGGACTAATATAGGAACTTATACAGACACACTCGTAGTCTGTCTGACTGTCTAAAGCTGGACTGCAGCTCTACCTGCTACACGCTGTTGAAACATGTTATGTCAAATATCATAAGCAAAAATAGTATGATGAAGATAATGCTCTCTGTGGGTAACGGGGGCGGGACTAGATAAGCTTTTGCTTCTACTGCTTTCGTTTTTGGACATGTGAATTGTATGATTTGAACTAAGATAATGTGTGATGATGACGATGATCTAACTGACATGCCCGAAATAAACAAATAAATAAATAAGCGCTGTGAGACATGCAAGAAGGGTAAGAATTGCTTTAAGATTAGAAACAAGGTTGTAAGTGAAAGTCCTGTGTTTTGGGACCCACCCCGACCCTCCCTCTTACACAACATCAACTGTTTCATTCTTTGCTCTTGACGTATGTAATAAATGTGGATAACATTCGAATTACAGTGCGTTGCTTTTCGTAGTTGTATATACAAACAGTGATCGAGAACAGCCTGATTATGATTGTATAATTTGCTTAATTAGCAGCTAAACGGGCATAACGGAAGCACAAGTTGAGTAAAACTAAAAGAACAAACTAAAGAACATCTGATTAAAGTATGTCAGTCAAACAGAAGAAGAACGGCGACAAGAATAACAAGCACCAAATGAATTTCACAGACGGGTTCATGTTCAGAGCGCAGGAATTAATCACTAAATGCACATGATTTTAGGACTGACTGGAATTAAAACTGCACCCCATGGCACATTGTTCCCTTTTGTGTAATGACTTTGTTGTACCCAGTGTCGACTTTAGTGTGTCTACACTTTCTACAACAATCATGACAGAGCTCAACGGCTCCCTTATGGTTGTTTTTTTTACTGTGTCTGAATAAGTGACGTTTCTGAATTGAATTAGCAGACAAAAAGGCCAGAGTCCCTAACCAGACCTGATCCCTTATTAAAGCCAGGTGAAATCCTGGCCCTGTTTCTACCTTAAACCTGAGCTAACCCTGACCCAGTCACTGATGGGAGACAAAGTCTCAGCAGTGGACTGTGAACGAACATCCACCACTGTTTCTCTTTTATTCTCTGATGTGTGCTTGTTTTTGCGTGAATCCAGATGCTTTTAACTCCTCAGAGCCTCTAAATATTCTTCAAATAAAACTATTTCAGATGGTAAATCATTCTCTGTTTGAACACTTTACCAGCCACTGACATATGCAACATGTTCAGCAGAGTTATGTTAAAAATGTAGAAAAACACGGACTTAAACTACTCAAAACAGTTTGAATTAGTCTGATTGAGGGACACCTTCGTCCTTTGTCATGTCCCCTCTTAATTTATTTATAATCCCATTTTATTGATTCTTAATCTGTTGCTGATTTTATTCCAGTTCTCTGATATATACTTCAATTATACGTTAACCAGGTCAGAAAGTAGTAGCTTTAGTGTATTAGAAGTGTAAAAAAGTCATAATTCTTATACTTTTTCTACTTAATTTAATATATATATATATATATATATATATATATATATATATATATATATATATATATATATATATATACAGTACTTGTGATCACTTAAGTATACTTACTACTTAAAATGTGTCTCTAAAGTTTACTCCTTTTTGACCTGGGTTGTATCATGTGTTGTGTTATTATGTAATGTAACTTGTTTTTCCCCTGAATGCTGTTTACCTTTATTATAGCAGCTTTTTAACCCATTTGCCTCGACTGGAAAGCACTTTGGGTCACTTTCTATTGGTTTTAAATGTGCTTCTATAGAAATAAAATGACTTGAATAATACTTTTTTTTATTTTTTATTGAAATAAAATGCTATGTGTTTACCAAAAGTATGTGGACATGCTGTCACCTGTTAGACCTGCCTTGGGCTCTTAGTTAGTTAGGAACTTAGTTCCAGTTGAGATACATTTTAAATTAGTGACATACAAATACATCGGCCGGCCGATAATATCGGCTGATATGCTGATGCGGTTTATACGTGCATACGATAGTTTTTCCCCGGCATTATTTACAGACAGGTGTCCACAGGCAGCTCTGTGGCGCTGGAGACGCTTTTTTAAAGTTCAATTAATACCAGCTTAAGAAAAATTAGCAGTTCGTATCGGTCATCGGCTGATGAAAAAAAAAAGAAGGTATGAGCATCAGTCCTAAAATAACCATATCGGTCAATCCCTATTTAAAATGATACCATACTATGATATTTTAGACAATACAGCGCGTCCAGCTTTCTTGCTTCAGCATCATAACGCCTCCAAACATGAAGTCAGGTCCATAGATAAACTGTTTTAATGTTGTCATTCTGTCTATATCTATCAGGTCTGAAGCATGTGTCCATCCAGAGGGAGGATTCCTCCTGAAGACGACGGAGTAGAAACACCTTTGGGTGCTTGTGGTGATCCCTCGGGTGCACTTGTGCTTACTCCGTCTCGGGAAGGGCTCATTGCATGATGGAGTAGGACCCTGATGAATGTCTGTCGCAAACGCGTCGTTCATTTTAAATACACATTGCCATGTGAATGTCAGAATAAATTGGATTGTTTTTTAAAAGTAGTTAGTAATAGTTTTTGAGACCAGATTCTACACACGCAACGAGCCTTTCACAAGATGGAATAAGGATTCCTGCTCTTTTGTTTGCTCCTTCTTCTTCTCCCCTCTAACAGGTATTTTGGAGGACCTAAGCATTGTGGGAGTCATTTGTTGTTTAGATTTTAAAGCCCTTTGAGGCAAATGCTGTGTTTTTCATGCTGTAGGTCTGCAAACATCATTGGCTTGACTTTTTCCCAGATTGGTGTGAAAGAACTTAGCCTGACCTCAACTCCGTCCAACACCTTTTGGGATGAGCTGTGACTGGGACATGTGTGTCAGAGCTGATCACCAACATCACCACTGCAAAACCCCTGCAGCCAGGTCCGAAAACCATGTGGACACTGAAACCATGAAAAGCTGAGGCTGTTAAAGCAGTCATGGCTGTCGTGTTTGAGTGTCCACATACATTCGGCCAGGTTGTTTTTAATTCCACCTCTGATTAAAGAAAAAGAGGAAAGGTGAGTTCTTGTAGTTTTCTGATGGTTGTGTGGTGCTGAAAGGACAGCTCCATAAACCAGACTCCACTCCATTATAGTAGATTGGAAAACACTCTCCTCAGATCTTTATGTTGTTTCTCTTTATATGTTAGATCAGATAACCTAATCACAAACACTCCACAGCCCCAGCCCTCCGCCTTCTTTATTACCTGCTCTGGTCCCAGTTGGCTGCGAACAGGACCAGTATTTTCCTGCCATATCTGTCCAGATTGGAGAGCACGCCGGGGAAACCGTCCTTCAGGGCCTGCTTGATACCCGGGTCCGTGGCTTTCAGGTTCTTGAACATGTCCAGGTTCTGCTGTCGGTACTCAAAATACTGTGCCAGCAGCCGGAACGCCTCGAAGTGGTTGAATTTCCTCGCCCGGAGGAATCTGAGGATGAACGGGTCGTCTGTCCTGAGGAAACCGATGTCCGGCCGGGTGATGATCATGTCCCGGACCTCCTGGATGTCCTGGTGTAAAGTCTCCGGGTTTTCCTTTAGCTCCACCTTGGCCTTCTCCAGGGTCTCTGGAGAGAGGCCAGCCTGTAAGTGAGTCATCTTTTGCAACAGCTGTCCCTCCACGGCCGGGGGACAACGCGGCACACCAGCTCCCAGAGAAACCACAGAATAAATGGTTATACCTCCAGCAGCAACAGGGTGGAGTAAATGCTTTTCCTCTTACGGTGTTCCTGATCAGAAGCTGACTTCAGATGGAGGCCTGCTGCTCTGTAGACGTAATCCACCCTGAACTGGCACAGACGCTGCTGCTGCTGCTGTTATGATGCTCCCGTGATGCATTATCAACATATGGGCCGTTCACTTTTACGCACAG
This sequence comes from Echiichthys vipera, assembly GCF_963691815.1. Taxonomy (NCBI): domain Eukaryota; kingdom Metazoa; phylum Chordata; class Actinopteri; order Perciformes; family Trachinidae; genus Echiichthys; species Echiichthys vipera. Next base: position 8,297,688 of record NC_139844.1, on the reverse strand, counting down.
AAACATTTAAAATATCAAAGAATTCAACTTTATTGAGATTTTTCCCCCTTAACCGTGCATGTCATGATTTAGGTCCTTTCCGGGGGCTTCAGGCGGTACCTCCAACCTGCTGATCCGGGCGGCCTGATGAGCTCAGAGCCGACACACAGACGCTTCCCTCCATGTCAAAAAAAAAAGCCTCTCCTCTCTTTCTGTGACACAATGACGACGACAGCATCACCGTCTCCCCGGCGTCGCTCGCGGCGGCCAGGCAATGCGGCACGACCCTGCAGCACCTGCTATATCATCATCACCATCATCTTCATCATCATCATCATCCTCATCATCATCTCCACCCGCCGACCGACTGATGCTGCTGGTGCTGGTGGTGCTAGTTGTGCCGCCGACCGCTCCGTGGCCGCCAATAAAGGCAGATTTGGCCGCTTGTTTCCGCTTCTACATCCCCGTCTCATTCAGCTTCTCATCAGCATCAGCATCCAAGGTCTGGCTGTGAATTTAGGTTTGAAATAACAAAGATAATAAAAGGGGGGTTTCCAGCAGCACAGGTGTCCCGCGAGGTTTTGTCGCCGGTTTCTGGAAAGGGGTGGGGTGGACCCGGGGAGGGGGGATTACCGTCTCCGCTCCTCCTGCTGCCGCTGCCGCCGTCTGTTCGCTGGGAAAGTGACTGACAACAAGAGAGCCTGTGCTCCGGTCGGTGTATGGACGCCACCGGCGAGGGGGGAGGGGAGGGAGGGAGGAGAGGAGGTGGGAGGAGGGGGTGGAGTGTGTAAGATGAAAAGGCAACAGATATGAAAAGGGATGCGAGGAGAGAATAGCTGAGGCCAGAAAATGAAAGTGGAGGAGGGATGGAGGGAGAGGCAACTGAAATAAACAGAAGAGGAGCCGGGAGGGATGAAGGTGGGGGTGGACTGTGACTTGTGGAGGCCCGAGGCTGAATCAGGAGCCTCAGTTTCACACTTTTCCTTCCACATTTTCTCTGAAAAGGGCAAATGTGCGCAGGTCGACACGTTTTAACTTAAATGAATCATCACAAAACTTCCCCCGTTGATCACTCACACTAAGAAAAATGTTTTCTGTTTTACAAGTGTGTGTTATTTGATGTTGCAAATGTATGCAAAGTAAGCATTATCTAGGGAAATATAGAATGTATGTATATAGTCAGGTTTCTTTGTTGGTAAAACATGTTATTGTGTTTTTGCTTTTAAAAGATAATTCACTGACTGTGTTTGGTTTTTGTTTAACATGATCTCATCCCCCTCCCCCTCCTCCTTCTTCTTCTTTACCACCTTCTGGACTCTTTTTCTTTTTTTTAGGTTTGTCTTTTATTTTGTTCTTTAAAAGAGGTGATTTGATCTCACGCCATTCTTGTCTGGTAAAACAAATGTAAAATGAAAATAAAACAACTACAGAATAGAGCTGATATATGAGCTGATTTTCATACATTTCCACAACAGAAATGTGAATTTTGAAAAAGCCAGGTTCAAAGTTCTTGTTTCATGTTGTTTTCTGCAACACTAGTGAATTAAAAACTGTTATTTCGTAGATATCACAGTGAAACTACCCCAGCTGATCAATGACATTAAGACATTTATTTTTTTCTGAAATGTGCTGTTCAAACATGCAAATGCATCATTATCTAAGTAAAATAAACACCTAAATGTGTATTTTGGATGTTTTCTTTCCACCAATCTGAAAGACGACATGTTGTGGAAGAAAAATAGTCCCAAATTTTAAAAAAATTGACCAGTGCATGAGAAAAGAACAACCTTCTTTTAATTGATTATTTTAGCATAGCATACACTTTTGGGGGGTCCATGTCCGATGCTGCGTGTTGTGCTCTGCCTCTGGATGGACACGGGAGGAATAACGTGACAAAAGAGCTGGAGGAGCAGTGATGAGAAAGAGGAGGGTCCTGTGTTGATTGTAAGTCACCATCACCCTGAACTGGCTCAGTGAGATCATCATTCATACAGTAAAACGGGGCACACTTACTCTGAGGATTTATTACAGCAGGTCATGATGAAGTGTAGCTACATGGATGAAATGGAGGGGCGTGCGGATGAATGAATGGAGGGATGGAGGAGATGGGGTGGGTGGGGGAAGCACCTGCTCAGTGGTGGCCAGACAGCTGCACTTAAACATGCTGAATTAATTTCTATTGTATCCGCCTACTTATCTCTCTTCTGCTTGACTGCGCCTCTCTGCACGTTAGCATTATGTAACCTTCACTGCTGTCTAATAAAGTAATATCATGGGACAAAATATCCTGCACACTCTTTTTCACTGCATTTTTCCTGCTATATATATACTGCAGATGATCATAAAAGTCATTTGTGTTCAGAAAGTAGTTCTTATAATGACGTGTAAGTATATAAAAGGAGGAAAAACTGAGGTCTTTTTTATTTTTGTCTTTGTGCAATATATTGTTTCTCTTGAAAAGTCCTAAAGAAAGTAAAAAGGACAAGAAGGCAACAACATTTATATATATATTTACGTGTGTTTGTGTGTGCGTGTGTGTGTGTGTGTGTGTGTGTGTGTGTGTGTGTGTGTGTGTGTGTGTGTGTTGTGTATGAATTAAAAACCTGAAACATGAACATGATAAAGTTCAGATTTATTACTGTGTACAGCTGCAGAAGCACCATTATCTGTGGTTTAAACAGCAGTCGAATGATAACATACATTGATGTATCAATAAATCAATATAAAAGTCCGGATAAAGAACCCAGTATGTCTTTTATTAAAGTCTTCTTTGGGTGCCTAGAGTGTGCAGCAGGGCTTTAACTGGAGAATAGATTTGTCAGAGAGCACATTCCCTGCTGAATTAAACACAAAAGTAATGGCCGCCTACTCACAACAGAACAGATCCAAGCACGTTACGATGCCCCGGCCCCTGTTCTGCTCACATTTTCTGTTTCCTTATATTTGTTTCTCTCTAATTCAACCAATTCTTTCTCTCTAAATACATCTGAGCAGGTTGTTGCTGCAGGATACCTGGGTCTAGATGATATTGTGTCAGTGGGGGGTGGGGAAAGGGACAAATCCTGAATGCAGGGGGGAGTAGAGAGAGAGAGAGAGAGGGAGAGTAACAGGGTCCCAGGGGAGGCAGGGGGTCGCAATAATTGCCCTCAGCTCTGATGGGCTGGTGTTGGAGAGGATTGAATGAGCGGTGGACATGCATTGGAAATTACCTCAGGTTTTCAGTGGCGCAGCTGTCATTTTCTGGAGTGCTTCTTTGATTCGGCTTTATTCTCTGAGGGCTGAACGGCTGATTAACAAATAACAACTTTAATAGTTAAACAGGAGGACGTCCAGTGGATTCAAGTGTCTGAGGCTCTGTTGATTCTGCAGCTGAACATCAAGTGTCCTGGTTTTCCCCACAAAATGTGTCACACACTAAGGATTTGGTTGTTTATTCATGGTCTTAAACGTATTCCTATATAGGGAAAAGTCCTGTCCCACCAGGCACTTGGAGCTCAAAAGAGTGCTGCAGGGATGACGCGTTTTGGTGGGCCGACCGGCAAGCATCACCCTGGTTCCCTCCACAAAAAGCTAATTGGGATTTTTCCTTTGGGTTTCGGATTATAACAGAAAACAAACTCTGTGGCGAACAAAAGATAATCACCAGAAGTAAAAAGTTAACATGTAGCTATAAATGAAAAACACGGTTGCATGACTTCATTATCATCATCATCATCATCATCATCATCATATTCATCTGTCTCTATGGAAAATATGGTCAATACCAAAAGCAGACGTGAAAATACATGAATACCCCCTCACATGGTGATTTCCATTGATTTTTGTGTCGTGAATGTAAAGCCTTGCACGCTATGAAACGTTTTGTGATGCTGTTAGGGTAAAGTTTTTGTAGCCTATACAATGTTGTGGCATAGACAATTTCCGTATCATGTGTTAACACTTAGTGTGACTTGCAGTACAGCCTACTACCGATTGCACATAGACTAGATGCTAATCTAGAGCACCGGGCGGATATAGGCCATGAGGTTCAGTGTTTTAAAGTCTATGAGCATGGTACTGTGTTGAATATCAGTTTAAATCATAGATAAAAAATGCTGACTGCATGCATTAGACTTGCAGAGCAGTTGTAATCTCCGCTAGGGACACAACGTGCCGTGTCAGTCTCTACCCTCTAAAAAATCCTGTTCCCGATGTTCCCTCCAAGTCCCGGAAAAAAAAACCCTCAACATTGACTCCCACTCCCGTTTATTTAGCAGCATGTGCTGTTAGCCAAGTTCCTGAGCGGTGGAGCTATTGTGGATAATTCTGTAAACGTCAGCCAGATGGCCGTATCTCCCTCCCCCCAACGTCACATCAAGGCCCTTTTTTGGTCAGAAAGTTTTTGTAGCCTTTACAATGTTGTGGCATAGACAATTTCAGTATCATGTGTTAACATTTAGTGTGATTTTCAAAAATACTGTTATTGTTTGGTTTACCTTTCCAGAGCAGATGCTAGCTAGCAAGTCAGGATCTGTGGGTTCTCCATGGTTGTATGGATGTATTTATTTGTTCATTTCATGAAAATGCCTATTCATTACATTGTACACACATTGATAAAGTCAATGCACAGTTACAACACATTTAAACATTTACATGAATGGAAAGGAGCAGATAAGAATAATACAACTCTTATGTTTGTCTGCCCCTTTTCAACATAATACAAACATGTGATGATCTCCCGATTTCCCCTACCCTCGCACAGTTATCACCAAATTAAATACTAAACATACATAAAAGTTTATACAATACAAATGCAATCTTTTAAATTTAACAATATTCAAACAACTTTTGAATTCATCCTCCTGGGAACCCCACAGTTTTACCCCTTTAACAGATAAGCACATTTGTTTTAATGTTGTTCGTGCACACTGATGTTTAAAGTCAAACCTCCTCCTATGATTTGCATTCTGTGATGTAAAAAAAAACAACTTTTGTATGTCCTCTTGTAGAATTCTGTTTCGAGCTTTAAACATTACTAATAACGTTTGCAATTCTATGATGTTCTTGGGTTCAAACAATCCTGACTTAATGAGCAGTGGATTTGTATGCTCTCGAAATGCAGCTTTGTGTATTATTATTATTTAATTTCACTACGACAACAAAAGCACTGAAACACAATGCACTCGTCATTTCTAGTTCACAAATGGAAAGGACCATCTTTTCCATAGCCCGTGAAGGCAGCATGAAGCACATACCTTATTTTATAGCCTGGCAGTGGCAGAATAATTTGCAAATGCATATAAGTCTTGAACTTCTCAGTTCATGTTTGATTTCCAATGGATGTTAATGTTACATTACACTACTTAATCTGACACTTTTTTCACAAGTGACTTACAGTAAGTGCATTCAGCCATGATGATACCACGCAAAAATTGCAAGAATCATGCTGTAAATCAGGGGTGGGGAACCACGCTCCTGGAGGGCCACTGTTCTGCATGTTTTAGGTTTCTCTCTGCTCTAACACACCTGATTCTAATGCTCTGCTCGTTATCAAGCAGCTGGAGCTTGTCAGTGGTTTAATAATCGTTACACTCAGGTGTGTTAGAGCAGGGAGAAACCTAAAACATTCAGGACAGTAGCCCTCCAGGAGCAGGATTCCCCACCCCAGCTTCAAATCAATGGTGCTGACCCAAATACTTTTGGATGCAGTTGGAAAGACCTATAACCAATCACAGTAACGAGATGATGTAGCGCTAAGCAACAAATGCAACAGAAGGTTATGGGGTTTTTTTCATTTTTAAATTGCAACAATTTCAGCTGAAAAATAGGTACTTGTGTGCAAAGGCCTTTAGTCTGAAACCTCTTCATTTTTAATTTCCAAGGAGCGCAAAATGCCTCTGGACGCAATTGGATAGGGCTACAACGAATCAGAGCGACAAAATGACGTAGCGCTGGGTGACAGATACATGTTGATCTCAAACTTTCCCACATTACAGCTACACTTTGCAACAACAGAATAACTTTTTATTCAAGGTTAGTGGAGGGAAAGGCAGAGGTGATCAAAACAAAACCTCCAACACAGACTGATGGACTTAAATACAAACTAATCTAATGAGAGGATGAAGTGCAGGTGGGCCAAGCCCCCACCACAGCGACTTCCTGGTTGATCCAATCAGGAAGTGAGAAAAAACTGCAGTTCTGTCCACTAGAGGCAGGTTTCATAATAGAGCAGTTTCTCATTGACCCCCATGTTAAACAGGCCGTTTTCACAGCATCATTAAACCTGTTTAATGTCTGGTACAAAAAAACACTCTAGTCTGTATGTTTAGTTCATATCTCCATGACAACACTAAGGGTAGTAACAGGCAAGTTTTTATTTGATTGGAGGTTAACGTTTCTGAATAATTAGGGGAACGGCCTCTTGAGTGACAGCTAGCAGTTAGCCCTCACTTCTCCTCGGTGGCTAGTTGTCATCTCGTCGTTCGTGTGGTGTTGTTACTATAAGTGACAAGATGGTTTGCTCTTCGATCAACTGTACCAACAGATGGTTTAGGAACACAACACAATGATTTGTTATGTTAATTAAATAGCCGCACTTGCACCATGACTTGCAGTACAGCCTACTACCGATGGCACATAGACTAGATGCTAATCTAGAGCACCGGGAGGATAGGCCATGAGGTTCAGTGTTTTAAAGTCTATGAGCATGGTACTGTGTTGAATATCAGTTTAAATCATAGATAAAAAATGCTGGCTGCATGCATTAGACTTGCAGAGCAGGTGATGATGGACGTATCTCCCTCCCCCCAACGTCACATCAACGCCCTTTTTTGGTCAGAGGAAATGAGGCGGAGTCAAAGTCTGACAAGATGGCGGCTCCCAGAGGCGAATATGATTGGTTCAAGTTGAGAGAACAGGCCTCTATGGAGAGGCTCTATGGTGAGGAGATGGGCGGCAGAGCTCAGGTGAGTGGAATGAGTCGATTAGGAAAACAGACAGGGAGCGGAGTGACAGGAGACAAACTCTGGGAGCAGGGAAGGACTAAAGAGGCTAATTCAGAGCAGGTGTGCAGACATACAAACCCCAAACTCACTCCAGCCTTCACAGAAAGTCTGAGTTCATCTGGACACAGAGTCAGACTGTGACACAGGTGATATTTGAGGATATACCGGAGGGCTTTGAGCACTGATCTGTATACAGAAGATGCACAGGTCCTACGTTTACATTTGACAAAGCAAAAACTCTTTCTCAGGGACAGTAATTTGCAGTTCACTTGGCTGTGCATGAAACAAAGAACAGTTGAAAGATGCAGGCTCACCACAAAGAGAACCAAAGACTAAGGCCCCATGATGCCCTCTGCTGGTCGACGTGTTCACATACACAGTGTATAATAGAATAACTAAGAACTAAACTTATAAAACATAAACTACAACTTCTTATCAACTAGATGCCATCTTACAAAATAAAAGCACATCCTGTACTTTTGTCCTAAAATATATTACTATTTTTTTTTTGTTTTATGGAGGAAAAAAATGTTACAGTTTTTTTTGATTGCTTGGACCTGGTTGAAGAAACTGGTAACCTCTCAGTCTTCCTCATCACTCTCTCAGCAGAGCAAAAGACACCTCTTGCAAATGAGATAACCCATTGTCATTGTTTTGACACACTTCCCGCACCCTTTTGCAAATCAGTTAACGCAGTGGATTCAAACTCCACTGCTTTAGCTGTGGTAACCAAACAGAACATATATGTTCCCATCTCTTAGACACTTCTTGACCAGTTTGAAATCACTGAAGCACCTGTTTGACACTGCTTCACAAAACTTTTCAATTTGCAATCAGTCTGCAGGCTCCCTCCATACTCTCCATTTTTAAATCCTATAGAGGAATTCTTCAGTGCATGGAGATGGAAGGTTTACGATCATTGCCCCTATGACCAGATGCCCTTGATCGATGCAATGACCGCTGCTGCCCAAGATATAGATGCAGAGGCATGCCAAGGCTGGATCAGGCACGCAAGAAGATTTTTCCCTCGGTGCATCGCAAGAGAAAATATTGAGTGCGATGTAGATGAGGCCATGTGGCCCATTTGTCAAGAGAGAATTGACTAGAAGAGTTTTTTTTTCTTTATTGTACAGAATTTTTATTTTTATTTTCCTTATGTCTTACACACTGATGGATTTTTATACTATATATGTGGTTTCTGTTGGAATATTTCATTTCTTAGCCACAATCTCTAAAGAAAAAAAGAATGAATACTGCATTCAATCAAATTGTAAAAATCATTGTATATGATTCTGGATCTATTTTCTGCAAGAAAGCAAATTGGCACTGATATGTAAGCTGCTGACCAGTAATGCAGCACTGAGTCACAGTGAGAGCTGAATGTTGTATTTTGATGCCCCTTGTCTAATGACTGATTGGAAGCGATTATGCACTTGTGTGCAAGTTGTGTTGTTTGAGGGCAAAATTAGCTTTTGGTCCATATTTTAAATGTTTTGGCGGAGGTAGAGCCTTTTGCAGGCAAAATTAGTCATTTTGACCGTTGGTGCCACTGTTTAGGCGTTTGCGTTAACAGTTTTGAAAAATGTGGATTTTGAGTCGACTACTGCGTCAAAGCAATAAAAAAAAAATTCAGCTGTCAGAATATTATGTGTGATATGAAGTAGAGCCAGACCGATATATCAGTTGGCCCATTGTATGATCTTATCACGGACATAGTATCGGGACAGTATATATGTTTCCGATATGCACCAATATGGAAACTTTTTTACAGAACATATAATGCAAAAAACAATGCATGGGGTGATTGACAAATGTCTTATAGCTATTTATTTGATTCTTTTTATTAATTATTTATTTAAATTGTATGCAACTAAAAAAATGATAACATAGTGTTTATTTATGTATTTTGTTTTATTCTTTATGTATTTTATTTTTATTTTCTTTCGCTTATTTTTTTTCAATGTAATATATTGTATGTATAATAATGTTAGATATGTAGGTATTTCTTTAGGAAAGCATCCTTCTGAGCACCTTTGCAGAGTTCTTTTGTTGCACAATCCACATAGAAAAGGTCAATTTTCATTCCAGCACAAAAACTCACTAAATCAACCGTTATGTTAGGGACTGTTAAATCCTGAATTCTGCATCGGCCTCAAAAATTCCATATTAGTCCAGTCATTTTATGAAAAAAGGTTGAACAGAACAGAAGCAAACTCAACTAATTTGTATCCTCAATATGTCCTGAGTAAGGGGGTAAAAAGCCCTGAAGAATCCCAATAGGGGAAACAGACTCGAATATACCGTATGCATTCGCCAATTCATACATTTTCTCACACAGATATGGAAAAAGAAATAACCTTCAGATTCGATTCCTAACATCAAGACAAACAAAAAATGTTTTACAAGGTTTTAAAATAGTTTTTAAACATGGGCATACGGGGCATAATCTTATTACTTATGTGCTAATTTTCATTAATACCACAACGGATCTAAACATTGGGTATAGCCAGGTGAAAATGTCTGGTTGAATCTTGTTGACATATAACAGTAAAAGACTTCATGTTAGGGTCTGAATGAACCCATTTAGTCGACCCATGAGCGTTAATAAATGGAGACAGGAAGAAGGACTTGCAGGGACTTGGGTCACTGCTGAATGGATTTCAATCCTGTACATGACTGAGAACTATAAATGTGTCCTGCACAAGATACAAAATTACACGATAAATGTATAAATTAATTTAGCTACCCTTTGTCTTCTGCAGTCTCCTGTTGTCTCCTGTTCTTCCCTCAGACTCATCCCCCAGAAACAGACCCACAGACCAAACCCCATCTCTGCAATAATCATTCATAAGGGCTGCTTTAAAGTCTCTCTTCCTGTTTCCATTTATTAATGCTCATGTAGACTAAATGGGTTCATTCAGACCTTAACATGAAGTCTTTTACTGTTATAAGTCAACAGCATTCCTCCAGACGTTTTCACCTGGCTTTACCCAATGTTCAATCTTTACAAACAATTTCCAAAAACTTGTAATACATTTTTGTTTGTCTTGATGTAAGTAATCAAAGCAGTAATTTTCATGGTAAAATCTAAAGTTTTTGTTTTTTTTACCCTATTTGCGGGGGGGAAAAAATGAATGAATGAATAATGAATGCATAATGTGTATTTGGGTCTCTTTGGAAACTTTCCCCTATTGGGATTCTTCAGGGCTTTTTTTCCCTTACTCATGACTTCACTTTATTTTGTGGTACTGTAACTATCTGCTGCTACACTTACTGTGCTTTAGGACATGCTGCTACATTTCACTGTGGTTTACTGTAACTTACTGTAACTTACTTCAGTACGAAATGCTGCTACACTCCACTGTGCCATACTGTCACTTAGTTCTGTAGGAAATGCTGCTACATTTTTAACATTTTTAACACTTATAACTTATCGCTCCTTCTCACTTATTTAGTTTGTACTTATTTCATTTCAATATGCTGCTAAACTGCACAGTGCGTATTGTTGTATATTGTATAAACCTATGTTTAACCACAATGTCTGTCACACTTAGTTAATGCTCGATTTATTTTACATTAGCTTTATTTTGATTTGATTTATGTTTTTATGCTTATTGTCACTCTGGTCCTTTCCCATCTTTGTATTGAAACTGTTGCACAATAATTTCACTCGGGATAAATAAAGCTTCTTGAATCTTGAATCTTGAATCATATTGAGGATACAAAATCAGTTGAGTTTGCTTCTGTTTCAATATGTTCAACGCGTCCTATTTTGGCTTAAAATGACTGGACTATATGGTTCAGGCCCCAATATCGAGTGATTATTCCTGTTGATAGCTTTGACATCACTCTTGAAGGACAGTCAGCTCTCACAGTATTCAAAACCTCCTTCACGACAAAACCAGGGAATGCTACGGGAGCAACAGCAGGTGGCAGCATCGATGCAGTTATCAAACCTCTCCTGTGGCTTTACTCTTTACATACAAAGACCACAGTTTTGAAATGTTTTGATTCAAAGAGGAGTGAAATATAAGAGTTAACTTAGAAGAGCAAAGAGATTAAGATCGCATATTTCCTTTACCTGGTTGAAAATGTATCAGGGAGTTTTCTTTGTCTTTTCATATTTTTTTTCTGAATCTTTTATCTCACAGCTTTTTACATAAAACATTATCCTTCCTCAGTACCAATAAAACATTGCTTATATAATGATTGCATTTGAGTTGAGTTTGATGATGGTTGCATCTGAACCACATGAACAAACATGTAAACTAACAATTAAACAATTTCAACATGGGATATCAATGAAAAGAGGAAATAACAAGTGAGGAAAAGCTGCAAAAGCTTCCCTGTGCACCTCCACCGAGCCCCAGAGGCAGTGGTTTCTCTGCTGGGGGTCGGACCACAAGGTCAGTACAGTGTTGATCAGGTGGAATAAAAGGGGTTGTAACCCCCATGGGGATCAAAGACACTGGTCGACAAACCACACCCCTCTACCCCTCACTTCCTGTACAAACCTCTCAGGGGGCAAACTCACTGACCCTGCAAACGGAGCAGGGAGGAGGGAGTCTCGGATAGAGGGGAGGGTGGATGGAGGGATGGACCGAGGAAACAGAGAGATTAAGTTTTAACAGTCAGCTTAACCTCCTGGATTCCCCTTAGAGAATTATGACTTGTTGCACGTCTTTGCAATATGGCCGGTCTGCTCGGGAAACAGAAGGAGTAGATTATTGTGAGGCTTCAGCAGGTTTGGTGAAAAAAGTGCTTTTTCTTGCTTTAATGAATTGATGCTCGTCATGGCTTTAAATTAAGAAAATCAAACTGGTTGAGAAACAAGCAGCAATCTTAAAGTTTGTCAGTTGTTTAAAGGGATTTATGCAAATTCTTTTTGTCCATTCACTTGTGCAGGAAGGCCACAATTCATAACCCCACACCGCCAGATGGATTGGTTCTCATTTGCTCAGCATATCCATCTGGGAACTCTGGTTTGGAGATCTTTTGGGAAGGGGCGATAATAGTGGTTGCTGATTGGATAAACTACATTTCTATTACCAACATACGGGCCAAATCAACCAATCAGATCAACAAAGCGTATGATGTACTAACAGCGTCGAGGCAAAGTACAGAACGTTAACAACATGTCGGTAAATGATATTTGTATGGATAAAAGGCACAATTTCAGGTGCCTGGTCCATATTCCAACAGAAGGATCCACGAGAACTTGATCCATAGCTGCATGCATCTCATTTGCGGAAGCTGCCATGTTGTTTACACTGAACAGTCACTTCTTGTTGCATCACACTCAAACTCGCCTCAAAACCAACGCTGATTGGTTCGGCCACTTGGCAACCTTCTCCAAATTTTCTCCGCCGCACGTCACCTGACCGATCTGCGAGTAAAATACAATGGAGCTTGTGAGATCAGGATGGTCTCATGAGGCTATAATTCATATTAGACCGAGAGACAATGTTTGCCTTAAAAGGTGAGATGACCTACATAATAGGGCTAAATATCGACAAAAATATTATGAGAAATCGTTTAGCTTGTGTAGGAAGAGATTCGAGGATCAGCACTAACAACAGAGGTGTTGTCCCCATTCATGCCTGGCATTAATAAGTGATCTGTATCTGGTCTGTGTGCTGTCCTCATCCCCCCCCACCCCCCCATCAACTAACCTGTTGAGAGCAGGATATAATCTGAGTGCTGACATTATACTTTAAATCCTGCATCTCTATAAGATAAAGTGCTTTGTGGTAGGAGATAAGATGAATCAATCCGTTTATCAGATGGGTTGGATGATGACTTTGCATGTTGCATAGTGGATCCGAGTGGTAAAACGGCTTTGAAGGATCCAAAAAATGTTGAAAATCAAACCTGTTCTGAAAGACTTTAATAATGAATGAAAGTTTCGGGAGTCGGAGTGAATGTAATTGACGCAGTGGCGCCAGAGGTTGTATTTATTTTTAAACATGCTACAATTTAGGCCGAAATATGGACTAGGTGTGTAATGCACCCATCTACCTTATCACCATTTCCATCTGTCTGTTTCTATCATTGAATTCCCCCATGATGGGGCAGGAAATAATCACTGAACAAAGCTTTTATGTTCCACCTCTCCAGCATTGTTTCATAACACCCTGTCACACACGCAAAGGAAATTCCCATAACACTCTAGTATAATGAGACACAATTTTTTTTACAATAGCCGCCATCTTTTGTGCCCATTGATAAATTCATCACCCCCACAATAATCGCAGCTTTGTATCCTCATACAATAGCTTTACTCCAGTGGGAAATGTACCAACTCCCCGTTTCTGGGTGAAATTTTAATTGGAAGTAGAACTCGACCGTGCAGCCGGGATGTCAATAGCTGGCATCCGTCCAACTCGTTCATACTGAAAGCGTGCGCACACACACACACACACACACACACACACACACACACACACACACACACACACACACACACACACACACACACACACACACACACACACACACACACACACACACACACACACACACACACACACACACACAAAATCTGTTTTTTTAGTTTCCTAGACAGCAACTCTCTAGAAAGGGTTGTTAGGTAAGTAGTATCTTTTACTGTTTAGCAGGTGTCGGCTTTATTTTGAGTTTTTAAGGTTTGCAGGTAACGTTGGAACTGTTGCTGTTCATTGGACCTCCTCAGGTGTCTTGCTCAAGGACACGTGGACAGAAAGATCTGTCAGCACTGTGATTGGTGGGTGGCCCTCTCTACCTCAGCCACAGCTGCTCAACCCTTCACAAGTTTAGAAAAACATCTTCTGTGCTGCAGGTGTCCAAATTGAAATAGCATGTGCTAGCAAAGATCAATTTATAAGAAGATGTGGATTATCATAAGCATAATCTAAAGAGAGAACGTATTCTCATCAAAAGATTCATGTGGTATCTTAATGTCAAATACAATTGAGGTATAATATGATCAGTTAAACGCTATGAAACGTGTTTGTATAGCTTATGAAATGTGATATTCTAATGACCGGAAACGGACCATGATGGTTAACTTTAGGCAACAAAAGGTGACAGTTACGCTTAGGCATCAGGGTGACTTGGTTAGGATCCGAAAACATGTCACCAGGGTGAAAGTCCTATGTTTTGGGACCACCATCCCAAACAACTAGCCTTGCAAGATCAGGATGGTCTCACAAGCTCCATTGTATTTTACTCACAGATCAGTCTGGTAACGTGTGGCGCAGAAAATTTGGAGACGATTGACAAGCAACCGAACCAATCAGCGTTGGTTTTGAGGCGGGCCGCAGTGTGACGCAACGAGAAGCAACTGTTCAGTATAAACAACATGGCGGCTTCCGCAGATGAGATGAGCACAGCTATGGAGCAAACGACTGACTAACTCTTTTTCATCTCTTGCATCCTTCGGTTGGAATATGGACCGGGCTCCTGAAATTGGGCCTTTTATCAATAAATTCACGTCAAACAAATGGAAAACATCCTTTACTGACATGTTGTTTACTTTCTGAGCTTTGCCTCAACGCTGTTAGCGCGTCATACGCTTCATTGATCTGATTGGTTGATTTGGCTCGGATGTTGGTTTATCCAATCAGCAACCAGTATTTTCGCCCCTTCCCAAAAGATCTCCAACACAGAGTTTCCACATGGATTTGCTGAACAAATGAGAATCAGTCCATCTGGCAGGGACAGGTTACCAAACAACCGCTCTACATGAATTGTAGCCCTATGATACTACATCACCTGATTTCCTTATAATAGACATCATTTCTACAGTAATACATATGTGGATTACAATGCATTGTTTTGTGTAGTTATATCATAATAATAATCCTAATAATACACTCAATTTGTATCGTGCATTTCAAGGTACACAAAGATGCTTCGAGGAGCAGGGAGGGAAAAAGTTGAAAAAAGTTGAAAAAAGAAGACATGAAGATATTTACATTGAAGTAGGAAACTACATATTTTTATCGTTACAGTTATAACAGGAACACTATAATTTGATCAACTATTGGTCAGTTATTAAGTTTGTTGACCGACTAATCAATCAGGCGCACTAATTCTTTTTTATTTTTGTAGGTATATTATCTTTGTGAGAAAATATATGTATTCAAAGTTGTATTTTACAGTAAATTCTAAAGTGAGCTTTTCCTGCTTCTCCTGCTCGTTTCAAATTAGCATTTTTTGCACCATCAGAGAGTGAAGTAATGGGCTCTGTGGAGTCTGATTGGCTGTTGGGGAACTGCCTACGGTGGGCCCATACAAAGGAGCGATCTGGGCTACAAGAGGCTTAGAGCAAACCGGACCCCCACTAGTACCCACACACACACACACACACACACACACACACACACATTGCTCTCGTTGCTGTCTCCACTGGCTGATGAAGGAGCCCATTCATGCCCGCTGACAAATTACTACTGGAGCATGAGACTAAAGAGACCCCCCACTCCTCTGTCTCTGTCTCTCTCTCTCTCTCTCTCTCTCTCCATTATAGACTGTGTGAGACTTGGGTGTGAGAGAATATCACACGGGGCACCAGAGTTATAAAAGGAGCTTTATGTTTAGCTGAACAATTTCAATCATATTTAGTTTTTTACTGTGAAATCTTTGGCGAATGCAGCAAAACTGTTTCATTGTAGTAATAATAATAATAATAATAATGTAACAAAGTGCCTAATAAATAAGACTGGTGAATAAAAGATCAGAGTGAAATTGAATACAATAAAATACTCAACAATAGCCTGATTTTTTCAGCCTCACAGTATTTCCTTGTCTACATTTAAAATACACAAAGAGAACAGATTAAACCTTTTCTTTGCCTTACTGAGCTCTTTTAATGAGATCAGCAGGTTATGCTCACACATGATGCAGGGCGGTGTAAGAGTGTTAAGTGTGTTAAATGCAAGAAAGAAACTGTTAAATGCAGTATTTATCTAGTCTAAATAACTTCACCTGGAGGTCAAAGTGATAATTGAAAATGTTGCATGATCCCTGGACAGACCTGCAGTAAAGACTGTATAACAGCGACTCAGCAACAAACGGCACTAATCACTTTTAGTCCAGTCCAGACCAGACAAAGGCTGTTTTGCACAAAAGGATTATCCAGAGTCCAGAAGGAGGAGGTCACCTGTGGTCACAGGTCACTGCTGACCTTGCATGTATGTGTGAGGTGACTTGTTGGTGTCTGCATTAATGCAACAACCCTCAAGGGCGAGTGTGCGTGTGTTTAAACTGAAGGGGAGATCCAAGGCAACGTTTCAGATGATTGGTTGGATACATAGAAGTGATCCTCTCATCATGAAGACATGCAGTACCTACTGTACATTTGGGCCCCTGAAAGATATCTAGACGTGGTAACTTTGGTCAAAGGGTTATATTACAATGGTTTCAACAGCATTTAAAGTGATTATGTAGCCTTTTACAAGGTTGTGTCATTACTTATATCAAAGGGGAACGAGCATGCTCATTTTTCAGGTTCATAAATGTAATTTGGGTTTCTACTAGAGCATGTTAACATGCTTTCAGGTTAAAAAAAACACATTATTTTTCTCATACTGCCCATATCTGCTGCACCTGTATTCCCCGTCTGTCTGAGACGCTCTGTTGCAGGCCCCGTCTCTTTAAACCTCCCTCCCCAAAAAGCCCAGTCTGCTCTGATTGGTCAGCGTTTCCAACTCTTCCCCATCTGTGCTCTCGTCATCTCTGTGCCGTCTGTC
The DNA here is from genome assembly GCF_963691815.1 of Echiichthys vipera. NCBI lineage: Eukaryota > Metazoa > Chordata > Actinopteri > Perciformes > Trachinidae > Echiichthys > Echiichthys vipera. The sequence goes on along the minus strand of NC_139844.1, from coordinate 8,280,995 downwards.
ACAGTCCGTATAGCAGCACATTCTACCGTGAACTATCACCAATAAACGCTTCTAAACCAAAAATTGCACAATGCAGATGCACATGCACGTACCTTCAGACGGTGAAAGCCTGATTCAATGGTGGAAAATCTTGCAGAAGTTGCTATTCCAACACTGGCAACAACTGGCCGACACTTCCAAACCCCCAAAACAGGAAGCTAGACATCTCACAAAGACTCTAAAATAAGAGTGTGGCAATAAACACAACAAAACAAGTGTCAATATCAGCAAAGTGCGGCTGCAGCTAATTCAAGTTCATGTTTCTGTAGCGGGCTAGAGCCTCAAATCACAGTCTGTCATCTCAAAAGGCAAGATGGGACAACTTGTGCTATGAAAAAACTTTAATTGCAACGTTTACTCTGGATCAAGACATTCTTGCCGCCGGGTGGTGTTTTCTTCTTTTATAATGACTATAATAAAGTGAAGACTGTATATTCATATGATAGCTCTCCTCTCCTCCTCCTCCCAGACCCTGAAAGCAGCAGTTTATGGCTAAAGTGTAATGCTGCATTGATGTGGTGTCAGAATAATATGAAAAACGAGATCCCGACCGGAGAAAATACATTTAAAAATCTCAATTTATTTTTACTAAATAGCTCTATTGAAGCAATATTCTAGTGTTTATTATAACAATTGCAACGTGAGATTTCAGATACTCACATTTAAGCAAATATTTACACTTTAATATATATTTATACAGTTAATACTTAACCATCACCTTTTGTTGTCTTAACTTAAAGATGGACATATTGTGCATACATTTTCGTTTAACATCATATGAACCCGTTCATGACAATATTTTGAATATGAATTGTGATGTAAATTACAATTGACCTGTTTTGGGTTTTAAAACCCAGGACAAAACCCATTCTATCTCATTCTGACTTATCTAGTATGTCACCAAGCTTAACGCTGACAATGCACTCATGTTCTGTATAAAATATGAATTGCCCTTTGCTCTGGGTCAGTCTCTCTAGCAGCCTGTGTTTGTGTGCATAGAGCACAGTCCTTTCCTGCAGGAAACTTGAGAAATAAAACCCAGGAGAAAAGCCAAAACGTGTTTGGTGTCTAATCTTTGTTGGCTGACATTTTCCATTACAGAAGCTATAAATGTTACGACTTAAAGCTCATGAACACACAAAAGACAGAAGGAGGACTTCTGATCTTGGAAAATGAGACCATCCAAGGAGCACCTGAATGCACCGTAACTCTAAAACTGCAGGAATGCAGCGAAATGAGATGGGAGACCACTGGCTATTAAAACTTAAGAGAGGGTCAGTGTTTAAAACTTGAAGATGTTAAAAGGGATTAGGTGAGCTGGGAGGGTAATAGCGCACGCACACACACACACACACACACACACACACACACACACACACACACACACACACACACACACACACACACACACACACACACACACACACACACACACACACACACACACACACACACACACACACACACACACACACACACACACAGAGATTCCAGCTCCCCAGGAGAGGGCAGTTGGATGGCTATACTGTCCTGACAGTAATCCCCAGATTAACTGGTTGTGGGGCACCACCAGTCAGCCAGACAGTCAGAACGCCAGCCGGCCAACTGGAACAAAAGCTAAAATGTATGCAAACCTGCACATGTGGGTCAGTCAGCAAAACAAAGACGGTCAGTCAGACGGACATTTAGCAAGACAAACAGTCCGCCAGCTCATAGCATTTGTCTTGGACCATTCAGCAACCGTCTCCTCAGTTTAGTAGCCACAACTTGTCCTTTAGAAGAGGAGGGGAATTTCATTTAATGCCGTAAATATTGCACTCTGCTGTTGACACTACCATACCTTGTGTTACTTGTAATGGAGTATTTTTACGCAGTCAGTGAAGGCTCAGTATAACTAGTTAGAAGATAAACATCCAGCAGGTTTCAGGAACAGGATACATTACTTCAGTCCAGCCCAGATTCATACACTTGTCTTATACATTTCAGGCTGTTAGGTCTATCTAACCACTCAGTCTTTAATACTGTGAAATAAAATCACTTTCTCTGAAAATATATATTACAAATAGTAAAAGTACTCTGAATATCAACATAATCATTACAATTAAACAAATTTGATCATAATACAAACTGCCTGAAATGCTGACTTCTAACCAAAAACCGACTCGGCAAAAGTTGTATAACCAAGGGTATTTCTACTACAATCAAGTGAAACCCCTCGATTGCACACGGGTGACTAACAGGCCACATCAGTGTTGATTTACTCAGACATTTATTTTGCATATTAATTAACTCAGATCACTTTGCAGAGACGTGTTCACTACAGGAGTATTTTTCTGTTGCTGTGTCATTAAAATCAAAATAAATCTAGTTTGATTCACACACAAAACGTCAAAGGGGAGTGGATAATTGTATAGGTATCATTTTAAATGTAAGAAAGTCGCAATATCACAGTGTAGAAATACTCTGTTGCAAAAGTCCTGCATTTAAAACTTTTAGATCCTCCAGAGAATCAAGATAAAGTCTTACTTTGTCTGATCTTAACCTACAGCAATACATTCATAATAGATTTGCTGATTTTAATTTGGATCATTAATCTGAATCTGCAAACTAAAGTGTTCCAAATAAGTGTTGCAGAGTGAAAAGCACAATATTTGTCTCTGAAACGTAGTCATGTTGTAGTAGCGTATGGAATAGCAGAAAATGGAAACAATTAAGTACCTGAGAATTGAGTAAATGCACTAAGTTAGCTTCCACCACTGCTTTTGTCTTGTCACCAATAAAAACATGACAATTATTAACATCGTACAGTCAGTGTTGGGGAAATTACAAAATAACACAGAGTACTCCGATTAACTCTGTCCAGCTCACCGTCAGATCGTTGGCAACCCACCTGTCAGGTACACTTAAGGTGGATCCTCTGCAGACCTCCGCTGCTGTGACCCGTTGGGAGCTCCACCGATGTGTGCACTGCCATGACACAGAGCTGGATTTAAATCAGCAAAATATGTCTTTAATAAAGAGCTTTATAGGGGATATTACAGATATTCAATTTCAGGCTGTAGACATTAGGCGTGTTTCCATTAGCCCTGTAGAGTGGCCTCCAGGAAAGTTTCAATCCAGTAACATGAAAGAAAACACTCCACCTTAAAGATTCGAGGCGCTGTAAAAGTATATGTTGATCGACAGACCGTCACCCCGCTGCAGTATGGTGCGCTTGTCTGTGTGTGTGTGCGCACACTTGTGTGTAAATGGGAGAGAGAGAGAGATGTATGGAGCATGCAGCAAAGGACCACAGGTCGGAAATTCAACCCAGAATCCGTGCACAGATCATTTTCTGCGCTGTGTTCTTCTACACCACTGGATAAAAGTGTCTACTCTACTTCAACGTGTTGTCGTGGCGTCTGTACGACCACACGTCACATCCTGCTGAGAGCTACATCCAATCAGCAATCGGGTATATTTCAGGGGACAAAAGAGGCCCATTTTCTACTCGTTTAAAACAGCCTCCTGGGCGACTCACATGCAAATTTGGGGCGCTTTTGGCGAGATAGACCCGCCTCATTCAGGGTAGTTGACCATAGTGGAAACACACCTATTATAACCAACATGTGCAGGGGGTTTCATTCTTGGTAACATGAGAGTACTCTAACAAGTTACTTTTCTCAGTGACACTGTAACGTCACTTGTTACATTTTAAGTTTACTGGAATTAAAATGGAACAAGGTTTTTTAAAAAGTAATGTTACCCAACATGCTCACAGTGTTATCAGAATAAAAAACAATGGTGATACCTCTGGTTATTCTGACAAACCTGTGATATCATGTACGTATACATAAAAGGGTTTGTGATTTGAATGGAGTTTTGTTTGAAAAGCTTGAAACAACTTTATTTCACTGTTGGACCCGTTCAGCGGTTAACAGTGACCTCAGAGATGGATTGAGTGGACTGGGAGCTCTACTGCTGTTACCGTGGTGATGGAGTCCTCCCCATCGCCATGCTCACCGCCGACTCGGTAACCACGGTTACTTTCTGTCGGGCACTGACAGGAGGGAGGCCAAGCTTAGTCTGGAATAATAAAAGGCAAATGGGGCACACAAGGGGAAACACACACACACAAGTTCTGAATAATATAAAGAGTTAGGCACGCACCTATTCAAATATAGCTAAATGGTAATCCAGATAATTCTGAGTTCATTAATTTTCCACCTTTAAGCAAAAATCTTTTTCTCTCGCAGCCCAACTTTTGGTTACTTGGATCAATGATGCCTTTTCTTCTTCAAAAGCTGCCAGTGGAGCTTTAAGAGAAGTGTAATCAACATTTAGGGAGGGAGGCAGGCAAAGGGACAAAAGAGCTGGGATGATGGTGGAGGGTAGAAGAGGAGAGGGGCGAATGCTTGAGGTGGTGGCTGAGAGACAAGAGAAGTTTCTGGAAAAGTTTGAACAGGAGAAGAATAAGATCGGGGGGCTGGTGGTGGGAGGGAGTGAAATTAAAGTGAGAGGGTTCAGATGAGGTTAGTCACGGTTTGTCTTTCTCCCCTGCACAGACGAACTAGCCTGATATTAGTCTTTAATGTCGGCAAGACATCCTCTGAATAAAGATCTTTATTTTGTAGAAAAAATTAACTGCAAAATTTAAATTAACACACCCTCTCTGAGATGTAACATGATGACCATTCATTTCATCTTTATGCAGTCTTAACAGTTTAATATGCAACAGAAAAATCGCAGAAACAGTTTTCATTCTTACATATTTGACACTTTAAATGCATTTCTAGTACATTTTACAAACACATTTCATGCTTAGGGTCCTGTTGGTGTGTTTGAATGATGTGATAAACCAACCCGTTCTCACTCTTGCTCAGGACCTCTTGACGTCTTCTCTTCACATACTGCGGTTTGCCCAACCTGGACATCTCACACCGGTATTTGGTGTTCAGAGTCCACATAGAGACTACGTGTCAGCCCTGTGATAGTCTGGTGATGAGCTGGGTTCGGCCCCGACCCTGACTGGGATAATCGGTTACAGCCGCTTGGTTGAGCAGTTGCCACAGACGGGTTTACATTGGAGGAGGATCAGTTTGGATCAACTGTTAGTGCAACATTGTGGAATGTAAAGTAATGGTCAGAGTTTACATTTTGTTTCTGAACAGCATTTGGAAGAAATAAAACAAAATTCAACTCTAAACTGTTAGATTGTTTATTTGATGTATTTAAACATCAAAATCCCTCTTTTCTCTTCCTTTAAAAATAAATTTCTAAAAAGAGTGTGCTGCGCTTTTGAGCGATCAAATCCAAGTATCCGATTTACGTCCTTATTGTGACTAAACCCGACTCATATATTGAAATACGTTAAATTACGGAAGATAAAGACACTAGACTAACATTTCTCTGCCACTTAAAAAACTGATAAGAGTATTCATGATTAATCAACAGCATCATGATCTGAAGTGATGGTGGACATTTTGCAGCAATGAGATCATCCACAGATGAAATATAATCCATTAGTGCAAGAAGGGAAACAGGAATAATGGACTCAACTCACTGTGGAACAGATTTCAAACTAAATACTACACTTTACTGTATTTTATGAAGCACACGTGAGATTTTTTTAATGCTTTGAGACAGAGATCATTAATGTGACGACAGCCAACAGTATGTGCATTGTATCAGTGTATTTTCTTTATGTACTGCTTTGTGTGGTCTGGATTGTACAGCGGAGTATTAGGGCCAAGTATGAAAAAAATAAAATACAGACCCTGGGCCCTTCTGTGTGGAGTTTGCATGTTCTCCCTGTGTCTTCCTCCCACAGTCCAAAGACATGCATGTGTTAGGTTAATTGATGACTCTAAATTGCCCGTAGGTGTGAATGTGAGTGTGAATGATTGCCTGTCTCTGTTTGTCTCTATGTGCCCTGTGACAGATTGGCTGGATGGATGGATAAAACACAGGACAACCCATAATACATTATTGATATACTTAGAGCTATAATTAACATTAGATATAAGGCATGGATACATGTCCATGCATGCATACATGGACCCAAGAGAAACACGGACCCTAAAACAAAACACTGGAGGAGAAAAATAAAACACTATATTTCTGACTGGACTGAATTTAATACATTTTCGACTTTTTTCTAGTAGATTTGCTGGTTTTTAACATTTTTCTCGAAATATTACCCCCCCTTCCCTGGATCCGTATTTTTTTCCCATACTTGGCCCTAATACTCCGTCGTAGGATGCATCTGGAAGACCTTCCATACCAGAAAATAATAGTGCTTTAGATGGCACCAGTATAGCACCAGGTAATGTCATTTCCCTTTACGTGACCTTTTGTATTTTCTTCTGCATTCTCTCAAAATGTAAGCGACTAATTTACTCGGAAATTGTGCCATTTATAGTCTGGAGTACTTTTGATGCTAAAAAGAAAATATCTCAGTGGGAAAATCACCCGGAAACTCAAATAGTTTCATTCATCTTTGGTGGTGGCAGAAAAAGTGCATTATATTTCATTTTTATGATTCCAGCATTCAAGTAAAAAACAAAACATCATTTTAAATATAAAATCTTAATGCGACACCTCGGACAAATTACCCAGAAGAGTTAGGACTTTTTGATACAACCACAATCAATATCAAAATATCACTTAATATTCTACAGTATAATAGTAGGTAGTTAAGTAAGAAAGTAATACGTAAACTTAGGAAATAAAGTAAAATAGGAGGACAAACATTTGGGAGCAGTAGAACCATATAAGGGATTCCCTTTGATTTAAAAACACATAAGCTAATGTGAGCCCTGAGACAAAATCCCCCCCTTTGATCCACAGCCCTGCTACCATCCTCCCTCTGCCACACATTTGGAGTAGGACCGTTGGTCCAGGTAGAGCACAGCACACACCTGACTGAGCTTACAGTCTCCCTCACAGGTGATGCTACTGTTGTAGCCGACCATGTAGTGACTGAAATACACGTCGAAAGCTTTGGTCTGCGGCAGCCTGAAGCTCAGGCCCAGCTGCAGCAGGCTCTGTGGCTGCAGGTCAGGCAGTCCGAAAGCCTCAGTCATGATATATTCAAGCCTCCAGTCAGATCTTTGTTGCTCGTTGGCTTCCGTCAGATTCAAATAGTACTGCCAGATATCCTTCAGGGAGAGAAAAGCACCAAAAAGGGAGGGAACAAAGGAAAGTCTTTGAGTCTTTTTGAATGCCAGAAACCGTTTTTTGTGTGCTGATTGACACGGCGATTAATCATCAAGAAGGACTTCTTTTTTTCCTGTTTTTGATCAAACTAAGAGGAGGGCATTTTTAATGTGACCTGGATTTGTTTCTTATGGTTTCACTGAAAAATAAAACTCAGAGAGGTATCCATGAGCTACTGTCTGTCATCTTCAATATAAAGCCATGCATTTGCTCTGCTTTGGCGCCTTCATTTTAATAAACAGAAACAGTGAGCTGGTTGTGCAGCAGCAGAGCTTCTTACCAACAGAGTGTAGTCCTTGGAGTTGTACAAGTACATGCGGAGAGCTGGGTTGTTAGAGTAAGGCTCCAAAACATGTTTGATTGGCGTGACGGCCGGCGACACGAAAAGAGAATTCACTGGTTTACCTGCAGAACAAGAAGAAAACACAAATGCCACATCGTTCACTTGCACTACTGTACACTGGGGGTACACTGGGATCCCTTTCTTACAAGCTTATTTTAAAAGGTCTGTTTATATTCATTCCTCTTGGGCTGGATGTGCCCTACAGTTCCTCAAAGCTGCATTTCTAATGGATGCTGAAAGAAATATTATAATTATTTATTATTATTTTTATTATTATGAGTTGTTTCATTGCAACTTCATGACATTTCATACGAATCTGAAGCAGCAGTGGCATTCATTTGCTGCCAAGAGAAAAGACAAAACATGTGGAAAGAGAATAGTTAATTTTTCAACAAATTATATCAACTTTTGAAAACGCGTTCAGTTCGTGGCGGTAAAATCAGGGTCAACCTCACACGAGCAAAGTCAACTTCAATAACAAGAAAAATGTTTTATCACTATTTTTTTCTTCTTCTTTTACCTTGTTGGTCCAACAGCACCATGATGCTGTCGCGGTGGGTGTGGCCGTAGAAATGTCCCGCGATGACATGACTGTACTCCCTGCAGATGGCGACCAGCCGCTCGTTGTGTCGCTCTCTCACAGCGGTGGTGTTTCTGGCAAAGGGCAGATACCCCACTGGTACATGGGCGATGATGTACACCTGTCGCAACAAGAAAGACACGTTAAAATCTTAACTCTTCGAGTGCTAACAGAAGTAAAAGGGGTCAGGATTACTGGCAAACTTAAACACAAACCGTGTGCACGCATGTTCAGTAGTTTGACGACGATATATACAGACTGAGACAGGTCACAGGGGAGAGTTCAAGATAGAAAGACAGAAAATGTTAGACCTTCTCCAGACTCTGGGCTGCGTTCTCCAGAGTCTTCTCCAGCCACTCGAACTGTCCAGCAGGGTCCGTCATGTTCCTCGTGACTTTATCAGGGCCGTAGTAGAGGATGGTGTTGAGACTTACCACCCGCAAACCAGGCTTCACCAGCTGGGAGTAGAACCCACCTGCAGGTGGAGAACAAAGATTCTTATTAGAGAGTGTTAGCAGAATAATGTGCTACTGGATATGTTACATAGCGTATCATATCCATGGTTCTATTGTTATCAGCATTATTTTTTATTTATTTATTTACTTATTTTTTGTTCTATTTTTATTTGATTTTGCTGTTATTGTTTTAACAGCCTTTTCTTATTCTTATTTGGACGGTAGGAGGGGATGGGAGGGAGAACAGGGAGAAACTTTTGCTTTGTTGCATGTAATAGAGACTTGCTGTTTGATTTGCTGTAGTTTGCAAACAAAAAAACAACAAATACATTCATAAAAAAAATATGTTACATACCGGCTACTTAACTTGCTAACATAGGCATGCTAACAGGCTGAAACTCTTTTTCTTCAGTGGTCTTAAAACTCTAGTGAATATGTGAAGATGGATCCATTGGCATTAACAATGGCCAAATAACGCTTCATGGGCAGGTTACATTTTGACGAGAGAGAAACTGTCATGTCCTTTTAAAAAATGTCTCCCTTGTCCTCTGACCTCAACCTATGTGAATAAAGATCAGTTCTATGGGTCCCCACGAGTCTCCTCTTTGCAGACACGCCCTCTTCATGATCATCCAGAGTCTCCTGCAGTACCTATTCTAAAATGGACTATTGTAATATTTCTGCATACTGGGCTCCATAAACGGTGTTGAAGGTCATACATTGGGTAGCAATTTCACTGTAGTGAGAACAGTTTTTGGTCTGAAGTTAGCCATTGTGACCTCCAGGATAATCACAGCCTCATGAAACGCTACAAACACAAACTAGAGAGCGTGTTACCTTGTGAGAGTGTGAGCAGCGCTTCAGTCTGCAGCCAGGGTTTCCACAGCTGAGCAGCAGCTTTGTAGATGGCATTAGTGGAGGCTGGCATCTGGTCCTAAAACAAGGATACAACAGAACTTTCCATGGAAACATGCCATTACAAATGTGAAATCCAGTCTCACATACAAGGACACTTAATAATAAAATTAACTCCTGGAATTATAGTTTGAAAAAGCTGAAAATTCAATATTTAAACATTGAGACATGACTTGCCATCCCATGATGAGATGACGTTACCTGCGGCCAGTAGTCATGGTTTCCCAGAGCAGGGTAGACTGTCAGGTTGGGGAAGTGTTGTCTGATGGTTTGGGTCATATTACTGATCACCTGGATCACTGTGTCCGTAGAGAGCTCATCTGCAGGGACATGAGGTGGACTGTCGCTGATAGGGAGGGAGACGAAGATCCAGTAGCATTAAAATCAAGATTCTGGGTTTTGGTTTTAGAATGAAGCATGACTAGGCCTGCCGCAATAAGCAATAAATCAATTAACTTCAGAACTTTTAATGAGCTCCATAACTTCTCCAGTCGCAATTATTTCCTTTTTTCCTGTGTTTTCCTGGTGTCCCTCTATCAAAGAGACTGCAGGACAAGAGTTTTCACTGTGGTGCATCTGTTTCCACTGAGCCATCTCTCTTCCTCAGTGTAATGAGTTAACTCTTGTTTCGTCTTGTGTCAGTCACTTGTCAGTCGCACGGTCTCTGTGTGGGGAGGAGGACCCCTGGTGTTACACAGGGTGCAGCAGGAGAGCCCTGTGAGGAGTAAGTTAGAGGACACGCTAGTTGAGATTTGGAGGCATAAAAACCAAGATGGTATTGGTTTCAAAGCCGAACGCCACAGCTGCCGTGTGGGAGCACTTCGGGTTCAAACCCAATGACCGCGGTGAACCACTTTCTCCTGAGCAAGCTGCTGTTTCTTATTTGTTTTAAAACAGCAGCAACTAAACGTGCCAATGATGATGAATAGATAAAAACGTGTGAGGCATAAAAACAAAGATGGAATTGGTTTCAAAGCCGAACGCCACAGCTGCCGTGTGGGAGCACTTCAGGTTCAAACTCAATGACAACAGCAGCGACTAAACGCGCCAATGTGGACAACCCACAATGCCAATGAGCCACAGTAAGCAGTAGGTGAATGCAGTAAGTGAAGCAGTTAGCACCACCAGTAGAAATCAAGAAAAACCCTCATTCCTCAACACTTTTTTTCTGTCCCATCAAATCACACTTTTACACCCTTGAGCTGCTCAATATTGCATCAAAGATGTAAATTCCACTGTACAATGGAATTCCCCTTTAAGTAAAAAAGGGCAAACTCAAGCTACAAATCCCCAATAACAATGGGATAAAGCTAAAAAATCTGCTTGCACAGCAACTTAAAACTCCCTGCAGAGGATTAAGTGGCAAGGCGTTCTCTTAAGCATGTTTAATAAGCCCATGAGTTCCTGAATAGAGATGAATTAAGAGCTTGAACGGGGGCACTGCTGCTTCGACTGGTGATATTCACAGTTTTTCTATGTCATTGACACAGTTTCCAGTTCCCTTAAGAGAATGTAGAGTGGGTCTTTTAACCTGAGGTAGGCAGTTTCCTTTTTGGCGTCACTGGGCAAAAAGTGTTTTGAGAGAAAACTTGACTTCTGCAACTCCTCTTGGCTCTGTGACAGGAGGCTTTGGCCAATCACAGGCCAGAAAAAGAGCGTTCCTGCTGGCTGTTCTACAAATGCAGGTGTTTAAATAGTCATCAATTGACTGAATCAACATGATTAATTTAACTATATATATATATATATATATATTCTTTATCTTTTTATTTTTTCATTTCTAGAATTGGTGTTGTACTGTATGTATAATCATTCTAAATATTTTTTAATAAAGTTATTTGTTTAGGAAAGTGAAAGTGAAAAATATTCACTACATCAGCCACCACATCGGTCTATTCTTCCCCTCCAAGATCGGTATCGGCCTCAAAAATCTCATATTGGTCGCCCCCTTCTTCTGAGCAACCTGAAAAAAGGGAAGAGAGACTTCTCACAAAGAGTCTAAAGGATAGACGCAACGAAGCACATGTTTAACCATAGCCAAAGGCTCGCGTCTGCGGCTAACTGAAGCTCATGTCACACTCTGGACTGTAATTCTCTGAGATTATAACAGTTTCTGGATCACGATGACGATGGAAATGATTGAAATGAACGACTGATGCTCGTGCAGGTTACTAGATTAGAGGGAGAGCTGCAGGAGGTGCACTGTTGCGTTGTCAGACTTGTGCCTTCAACTCTACTTAGGCTATTAAAATAAGCAGAGATCTGAGAAAACATATTAATAGTTGGTTGCAGCATTAATACCACCAAGTTATAAGATCATATTTTGTTATAATAGACATCTATTGAATAAGAGTTTGATGAAGTGTCATTAGATTTGCAGGTATTTGGGATTAAACCAAGATGTTGAATCAATTCTGGGAACATGAAGCAGATTTTTTTTTTAATGGCTGAAAAACAAGTTGGGAAAGGAAGTAAAGTCTGTCGAGACTTCACAGAAACTTCCTCATTCTTCAAGTCTCAAAGTGAACACACACACACACACACACACACACACACACACACACACACACACACACACACACACACACACACACACACACACACACACACACACACACACACACACACACACACACACACACACACACACACACACACACACACACACACACACACACACACACCTTTTGTTTCTATGAGCTGGTTCGTCATAGTGCTTATCAATTGTACTTAAAAAGCAATGAATTCGGTGTTTGTCTCCTGTCTTTCATCAAAGCAGAGGAGAAGGAGAAAAGAACAGTAAAATCACAACCTCTCTCTCTCTCATATCAGTGTACCGACCCGGTCCATATGATGAAATCCTGTGGCTGTGTGAGCGGTGCCATGTGAGCAAAGGCTGACTGGATGAGGCGGTAGGGAGAGTCACACAGGAAGTCCCCAAACAGGCCGGCTTGGGTGGCGGGGGCTCCTTTGGAGGAGTAGCAAACCTTGGTGGGGTCTGGGGCCAGGTGGTAGGAGGGGTCCAGATGGAGGTCAGTGATGTGCCAGAACCTGCCTGGGTACATTGAAGAGGGACAGTGAAGAAGAAGAAAGGATGAAAGAGTTTTGGGAAAAAGCATGGGTTATTTTTGACCAAAGTCAAGCAAGGAATTGTTAAATGAGTCACAACAATTTCATAATGCATCTTTAATTGTAGGCTTTTATGTCATTATTAAAGGACTGCTGTAATAGCTTTTTTTACTTGCTTGTTGTGGTAATTATAAGTTTATATCTCACCGTCTCTGTTTAATGTTATTATTATTTTGGCCTTATTTTAAGATTTTATTTCAATTAATGTAAACTAATGTAAAAACCATCAGTAGCTTCATTAATTAAATAGCCTACAGACCTGTGTGAGACGTTTCAAGCCAAACTCCGTTTAAAAATCTTTCAATTTACACGTATCTGCTCATTTGCAAGCAAAACCATACTTTGACAGCGACATTTAACAACTAACATACGTCAGAAATGTCTAGGGATAAATTCGGCGAGCATGACATCCACCAAACAGCACTTAATATGAGGAAACATTGACTTTTCTAGCGTTCCCATCAGCGGGAAGTCCCCTCACCTGTGCCCGGCAGGTGAGTCCTCCCAGAGGGTGCCGCCGCCACATGAGCCGCTCCGCACAGCAGCAGCAGCAGCACTAAACACAAACGCTGTACCATGTTGATCGTGTTAAAAACCGACAGTAAAGTGAGTCACATAGGCTATACATAAACGAAAGTATCTGACCATGGTAGGTCACTCTCCTCTGGAATAAACAGGAAGTGCAGTGGTCACATGAGATCAGTGGGAGGATCCAGTCTGCAGGGGGAGAGCTGCACAATCTTCTTCTCTAGTTTGTCTGCGGTTGGCAAATACATTTGGATACATAGCCATTGGAAGAAGTGCTCACACCTTTTACTTAAAGGTTGAATATGTAGAATCTTTATTAAATTATATGTTTTAAAAAAACAAACTAATACACCCACTGGGCGTTTTGAGGGGTATGGAATGAAAGTATTGCTTTTTCATAAAAAACATATTTAGAGGGGGTATTTTTGAGGGGTTTGAAAATGACTTTCTCTCACGTTCTGTTTCCAGTGTAGCAGCCAATAGTGTCTGGCGTTGCTGTTTGCCAGGGTTGTCTGTTGTTGGGTGCAGCTACTGTAGGCTGGCACTTGGCGAAATGGAGTTTGCCGATCCTGCAGCTGCATTAGTTGTGCCAACAGCTGAGTGACTGGAGACGGGCAAAAACCAGAGTCAGTATAGACCAAGCATTCACTCCATGGACTGAGATAAAGGAGTTCAACGGCATTAAAACACACGCCCAAATGGCTACGCTTCTCCTTGATCAGTAAGATCACTTTCATGTAAACGGTAACTGTCAACAGACTCCGGTCTCCTGTAGCTACTGGGCTATTGGGTCTGCCCAACCTGGCAACCTGAGTGCTTGGATTATTTTCTGTTGTTGCGACTACGATCTTGGGACACTAGATGGCGGTGTTCTGCTCATCCTCCATATTCAACCTTGAAGTAAAAGTAGGAATACCACAGTGTAGAAATAGTTAGTTACAAGTAAAAGTCCTGCATTCAAAATGTACTTGAAGTACAACATGTAAAAGTACTCATTCTGCAGAATGACCCATTTCAGAATATTATATTATCAGATTATAATTATTGATGGACTAATGTAAATAACATGTTGCAGCTGATAAAGATGGAGCTAATTTGATTGACTTTATATATTGCTGTGTAGCTTATAGCAGACTTATGCTACGTCACTTAATTTCCTTCTTTGCTCCGTATGTGATTTCTACAGTAATAAATATGTGGACCGCAGTGCTTTTCTTTTCACAGTTATAAGTACGAACAATGAATGAGAACAGCCTAACAACGGTAAATTAGGCCGGGTCCTTTAAGTGTAGGGGGCCCCCCTCTCTACTTCCTGTCCCACCAAATTTCTGCACCCCCGCTCAGACCACACCCATGTTCAAATTCAAGTAAACATGTAAAGTTCTTTGACTGGATCTTGCATGGTTATCAGACAAGGGGCATAAAGCGGGGAGTGCCGCAGCGTCTTCCTTTACTTCCAATCAGGCTTTTTATTGGATTGTTTCATTTTAAGCATTTAAAGAGGAGAAACATCTCACAAACACACACACGGACACAGACCTTTAATGCAACATGATTGTTCTTTTCTTTTCTGTCCATTTAATTATCCCAATTTAAGGGATATATTTATACAAGCAGTTTGGTTGAATTTATCATAGATTATTAGATATTCCTCTCTGTTTCTACCACATTTAATTTCATTTGTGGTGCTAAAGAATGACATTGAAATTATTCAGCAGGAGCCAGAGATGGGGACTTGGACTCAAGAGGCACTTAAGGTGCGCACACACTGAGAATTGAGACTTTAAAAAGGTGACTTGTGAGCATCTCTGTGCTGTTACAGTAGATTAGAAACTGTAGTTGGAGTTGACTGGTTTTTTTTCAGATCCAATCCAGATTCAATGTCTGAAGGTCAACCTACCTTTTGACTGAGGGACATCTGTTCTCTCGCTGACCATATTGAATGGAACCATCACACACAACATTAAAAGAGCAGAGACAAACATTTACTCTGTGTTTTATTTTATTTCATGTTTCACACAGGGTTGCAAAGACGATCCATCCATCACGACAGAAATGTTTTTTTTTTCATATAAAAAAAAAAAAATCTTACAAAACATGAGCAGCCTGATGGCTGGCATACATGCAGGAGGAGGATGAAGTGCAAAAAGAAGCAATCAACAGTCAATAATAATTATAAAATCAACACTTCATGGCCGAGTCTGGATGCTGTCAGTCGGAGCACTCATGCCTTCTCATAGCTGCGCACCGCATGGATATCTTCAAAGGTCAAATTCTGCAGGGGAGAGACGACGGTTACCATGGCGAGGAATTGCAAAGTAGTTCCCAAATTTTACCAACAAAAAAAGCGCGTGATTGAGTGGAGAATGTAGTGAGGCGGCTTTTGGCTGATACTTTTGTTTAATAAGTAAGCTAATTTGACTATGAATGCGTACAAAGGCATGCTCGTTCATCACGGACAAAAAAAAACAGGTTCTTTGCTGCATCTTTGGAGCTTCACAGAGGCAATAAAAACTGCCTGAAATATGCAACCTATGTGTTTTTAATGTTCTTTATTTCTGCAAGGAGCCCAAAGAGTTTTAAACACACATTATTCCTGACTGCACTACATCATCAATACTTCATAAAACAATGTTTTTCATGGTGCTTTATTCCAATAATGCACAACAAATTTCCCAGATGATGATTCTGCTCTTTGCATCTTCCTTTCAGCTCAACAACTGGCATTTACGGCCACGTGGCTACGCAATAAAACCTTCATCGATATCGTCTTTGTTAACGTATGCCATGTAAGTCATATAGTCAAACAGGACAGGAGTATTGTGTGATCATCTGTCTTACCATGACCATCTTGCCGTCCTTGATTTCTCTGACGAACTTGGTCTCTTTGCCGTCCCACTTCTGGACGTGGACCAACTTGTCTCCATCCATAGTCACTGTGGACTGAAAGACAAAAGGGGAATAAGGTTATTTTGCAAGTGAAAGGGAATTTAGCGCACTGAGATGCTGCCAAATGTTGGTCTGTTTCTGGACGCCTCGAGATCTCTAGGCTCGTCACTAACCCACCAATAGAAACAAAAGAACATGAGATTATCTGTCTAAATCTTGGATTAAATAAGACGGTTTTTCGATTTTTATCATTAGGATTATTTGGATTATTCGATTCACTTCTAATCTTGTAGGAAGCTTCTTAGAAATCTCTCAAGCACTCTTTGGTGTCTCCAGACTGAAAGTTAGTGGTTTGTTTGAATTTGCATTCAAACCACAGCATTTAGTCTCCTCTACTTATCTTTTTATGAATTCAATTTATTTTTTTTGTCCGTCAACTTACTTTGCAGCTCCTGTCATCAGCGGTGGTTTCGTCAAACTCCTCTCCCAGCTTGAAGGAGATCTCTGTGTTTTTGAAGGTGCTCTGGGTGCGGACCACCACCTTGTCGCCCTCCTGGCTGATGATTACAGTCGGCTTGGTCACATTACCGACCTGCCGGGTGGCAAAGCCCACACCTGACCAGGACACAGAGGTGAAATGTGGCAGTTAACGGCCTGGTGAACCTCTGAACCTTTCATTTATTATCAGCACAAAAAACTTCTCAGCCTTGATTTAATGCATGCAACAGAGCACACCAAAAAAAGGACAAACGTAACTGTTACTCACCAAGTGCTTTCATGTACTCATCAAAATTTTCACTGTCAACCAGTTTCCAAGTGGCACAGAAGGCGTCGACCATGGTGAAGGTTTTCAGGGAGGCAAAGTAATCTCCAAAAGCACTCTGAGCAAGCTGCAGCTTTTGCAAGTTTCCCCCTTGTGTTATTATTCTGCTTCTTCTTATTATGCATGTGGGTGGGTGGTGCCAAGCATCCCATTGGCTCAGGAGATTTTTTCTGAGTCGTGATTGGATCTTTAAATTGGGTCATGGTCCTACAAACTCTTAGACAAGAAAAAAAAAGCAGCTAAATTAGCCCATTTGTATGCCTAATGATGTAATTTCTTTCATTCATGGGTGTCAGGTGGGTTTGGTGAGATGTGTGGTGCCACATTTCAGCCTAAAGAAATGCAAAAGTAAGAGAGTATAGAACAATTGAACAACCTTGATTTTAATTTGTATTTCACCAAAATAAAAGTTTGAACCAAACCTCAAAGGGAAACATTTAACACCAAAGTCCCCTTTAAATCTTTAGTTTGTTATCTAGAACTGGACTTCACAGCGTTTGACACAGTTAGCGATCTTCAGGAGCTAATCCATATTTATGTTTTAATTAATTTCCTCATGTTTATCCCCCATTGGCCCACAGACAGGCTGTCCTGTGTCTGGAATGTGTCATGTACTGCAGGAGAGCACCACTGAAGCAGAATCAGTTTGTTTGACAGCCCTTTGTCCTAAACTGCATTAACAACCCCCCTCAAACTGCAATTTCTTCATGCTCAACACACACACTAATTACTGTCTATAAATGCATGTGTGTGTGTGTGTGTGTGTGGTGGTGGTGGTGGTGGGGGGGGGGGGGGGGGGTTCTCTTTTCTCACACAAAGTAAATGTATGTTAGAGTCATATCTGCTTCAATATTTGTTCTGAAGGAAGTTTGTTTTTCTCACTGGCAGCAGACTGACTTCTATCGGACAAGTTACAACTGATGCTTTCCACAATATCATCACTTATAGAGGATTTACAGTATATATACAGTATTTATTCCTTTCTCCTCCAAAGTCATAGTTTCAGTTTGACGTGACGTTAAAGTGAATCTACTCGCTTCTCAACATCTTGTAATATGATTTTGTGAGCCATTATTTACTTTGTTATACATTTATAGTTCTACTGTTTGTGAAATCCGATAAATTTGCTGTGAAGCCTCAAAGTTACAAGGATTGTAAAATCCCCAGAGCCAAGATGTCACGACAGGCGAGTACAAAGAAGCTAATGTGCAAAGCATCAAATGTTGAACACAAGCTCTTCCATATTATTCTGTGGTTGTAACACAACTAATTTCCGTTGACAGTAAAAGTGGTTGTACATTTCATTATGTTCAATAATTCAAACTACACGTCTTTGTTCGAGCTTTAAGTTTACTCTTCCATTTAAAAACTGGATTGACAGTATAGAGATATTTAACCGTAAGGCCGGTGCTTTTCCAAGCACACTATTGGTTGATAGCTTCACATATACATAAACATAGCTGCCTCTCCTTGTCAGAAAAAAGACAAAAGTTATGCCAGAACTAATCAACAAGGAACAACATCTAACAGATGAGACGTTTTTTTTTTTTTTTTTAATGTTTTACTGTTACGTACATGTTGAATTTGATTTATGACAAGAGGTCGGTCCTAATCCTTCTTTAAAGCTAACATCAAGTGAAGTGACTGTCCTCATGCTCAGTGAAGCTTATGCTAATTTCTGTTTGTAATTTACTTATATATAGCCGTAAATTGTCACTTTATGTTGTCCAAGAGACAACCCCCCGTTATCTACACAAGAGAAGGTATTTTGGTATGAAAACCTGCATTTCTACTTCAACCGAGTATCCTGTATCATAAATATATGTCTGGTTATTGTAACAAACCAAACCGCTAGAAAATCGGTAGAAAATTCAGAGAGAAATAATAATTTTGATAGTGATTAGACCTCCTGCTTACTTAGAACTTCATGCATAAAGAGAAGCGGCTCCCCTGTACCAAGATGGCGTCCACATTGACTCATTGCTTCAAAGAACAGCAGTTGTTAGTGCTGTATCCACGTGTATATACTGTATATGTTTAGTCTCTGCCCTTCACTTTGTTCTGTGCCAGCTCGTTTTGTCCGTTCCCAGTAAGCATCCAAGCCGTGTGTCCAGTGTTTTTTGACTCGTTTTTGCATTTTGGGCTTTAGATTTTTAACCTGACTGCAGCGAGTAAAGACTGAACATCTCCCTCTGCTGCACCAGTGAGTGAGACGCAACTAAAGCACAAGAACATTTCATCTGTAGCAAGTGCACTTTGTTTTTTACATATCAGAGAGAAATATTCAAGAATGTTTGGACTCCAGATAAACATACAGTATTTATCACAAACATTTTTCTTGTCGCTCCTTTTCTTCAGTATTTTCTCCTTCTTTCTGTCTTTTCATCATGCTTTCACAACTTCTTTTACAATTTCTTAACTTGGCTGAAACTAAGGATGTTCACACCCAAGAATAGGAATGCTCTATTCTTCATACTGTTACTTTGAATACATGCAAATTATATCTGCTTACTTTACTTGATTTGATAATGTTTTGAGCACTCTGTCCACCAGTGAGTGCTGGTTTATGATCATGCAGACTGTCCAGAATATACAACTGCACGTGCTTTTTTAAATCATACGTCCACTGCAGGACTTTCAATCTGCTGGGGCTATTTCAGCAGCATATTCATAAGTATGGTTTTGGAATAAGATGATCAACAGCTCTGCAACGCAGCAGTGAGTGGACAGCAGTGACCTCTCCGCGTGTTGTGAAGGCTCTCTGGTGCCACTCTCTGGTGAGAGTGTTGTTTGAAATACGACATCCAACAGAGTTTGATTTGCCTATAAGAGATAAACACTTAAACATCCATCTCATTCAAAATGTGTCAATCTTATTTAATAAAGTATAACATAAGCAGATTTACAGAACACAAAGCCGTTAAATGGTATAACAAAACGATGGTAAACAGAAGAAATACTTTTCTAAAAACCTTCATTCTGCCAATACAGTATATATCCAATTCGTCTGCCTCCTTCCTTCACACTCTCCACTTCTACAGGAACTCTGCTGTATTCTCACTTTGCTGCAAAGAAGTCACAAAGAGGCACCAAATGACCAACTACTAAACTCAGTCTTATTGTAACTTGGTTTGCTGTGACCTTAAAATGTCCCGTCTACGATCCAAACAACCATGATAAGAACATTTAAAAGGTAATGTCTTGTTTTTTTGGTTTGTTGACGGTGGCGTAGAGGTCGAAGGGATCAGCAGAAGCTCCAGCAGGAGACGAGGAAGAAGCTTTCACAGTGCTGTATGTCACCGATTCACCTTCATCATCATCATCATCATCATCATGGACGTTAACCTGGAGGGAACAGGGAACAACTCATGAATGACACACACATAATCTTAACACAACTGGCTGGTTTTGCTGCCATGTTCAACCCAAACATTTACAGTGCAGAAGCTTTTATCTGCTGATTTTAGATTTTGAAAAAACACATCATCCTGTGACCATGAATGTACATTTGATGTCAAAATCATTTTTATTTTATTACATCAGAGCCTGACATCAGACACATAAATCATGTAATACATATCAACTTTAATGATTCTTCATTTAATAACATCAGTATAACAATCAGACATCTTACCCGGACTTCACCGTTGGTCTTCTTGGTGTAGTTGATGGAGGCGTAGGAGACGCACCCTTCAGGATCGACCTACACAGAGAAGATGACACTGGCTGCTCAGTAACACAAGGATTTATACTCACTCACATGTCTATTGAATTCGCTGTAATTCTAGTTGTCAGGTTTTAAAAGTGTCAAACATCTTCAACATCTCTGCAATGTAATCCAATCCAATACCTCTGCAGAGTCAGCAATAATCATTGTTTTCTTAATCTTTTTTTTACGGCGGAGAACTACACTATAATGTTTGATTATTCTTTTTTTTTTTAAACTCACCATGTTTTCATCCACCTGTGATTTGTTCCCTGAAAAGACAACAACAGAGTTATTCAGCTTTCACTGTAAGAATTTATCAAAAGTTCATCTGTAGATGTCCTCACCTTTAGTTCTCTTCCATCTGATGACAGACACAGAGATTATTAAGAGTGCTGCAACTGCCACAGACACAATGATGAGCAGCCACCACCAGTCTGAAAAGAGAAGTCACAAGTGTTAAAAAAAAACAGTCTGAGGTACTTGATGCTCTTTGTTAAAGTGTTCATGTGCTGTCTCTACCTCTGAAAGAACAAAGTGTCTGTCCAAGGGTGCACTTTTCATTGCAGCACATAAGACGGTGGTCTGTGGGTCCAACTAAGAACAAGTCTGTGCCTCAATCACTTCATTTCCTGCATTCTGCTGTATTTTTATGCACCAATTGGTGGTGGAAATGTCTTCTGTAATCTAACTCGAAGCAACCTATTCAGTTATGACCTCATCCTTAAAATCTAAAAAAACATTCTTTTTTTTTCTAACAAAGGTAGACTCCTCACTTTAATTTGTATTTAATTTGTATAAGTCCAGTTTAGGAAGCTGCTTTTGAGGTAGCATGCGTATTACTGTAAATGTACTTTTGTTGTGTTCAATCTCTACCTTCCTGTACTTCTGTTGTGTTCAGTCTCTACCTTCTTGGACCTTTGTTGTGTTCAGTCTCTACGTTCTTGTACTTCTGTTGTGTTCAGTCTCTACCTTCTTGGACCTTTGTTGTGTTCAGTCTCTACCTTCTTGTACTTCTGTTGTGTTCAGTCTCTATCTTCTTGTACTTCTGTTGTGTTCAGTCTCTACCTTCTTGTACTTCTGTTGTGTTCAGTCTCTACCTTCTTGTACTTCTGTTGTGTTCAGTCTCTACCTTCTTGGACCTTTGTTGTGTTCAGTCTCTACCTTCTTGTACTTCTGTTGTGTTCAGTCTCTACCTTCTTGTACTTCTGTTGTGTTCAGTCTCTACCTTCTTGTACTTCTGTTGTGTTCAGTCTCTACCTTCTTGTACTTCTGTTGTGTTCAGTCTCTACCTTCTTGGACCTTTGTTGTGTTCAGTCTCTACCTTCTTGTACTTCTGTTGTGTTCAGTCTCTACCTTCTTGTACTTCTGTTGTGTTCAGTCTCTACCTTCTTGTACTTCTGTTGTGTTCAGTCTCTACCTTCTTGTACTTCTTTTGTGTTCAGTCTCTATCTTCTTGTACTTCTGTTGTGTTCAGTCTCTACCTTCTTGTACTTCTGTTGTGTTCAGTCTCTACCTTCTTGTACTTCTTTTGTGTTCAGTCTCTATCTTCTTGTACTTCTGTTGTGTTCAGTCTCTACCTTCTTGTACTTCTTTTGTGTTCAGTCTCTATCTTCTTGTACTTCTGTTGTGTTCAGTCTCTACCTTCTTGTACTTCTGTTGTGTTCAGTCTCTACCTTCTTGTACTTCTGTTGTGTTCAGTCTCTACCTTCTTGTACTTCAGTTGTGTTCAGTCTCTATCTTCTTGTACTTCTGTTGTGTTCAGTCTCTATCTTCTTGTACTTCTGTTGTGTTCAGTCTCTATCTTCTTGGACCTTTGTTGTGTTCAGTCTCTACCTTCTTGTACTTCAGTTGTGTTCAGTCTCTATCTTCTTGTACTTCTATTGTGTTCAGTCTCTATCTTCTTGTACCTTTGTTGTGTTCAGTCTCTACCTTCTTGTACTTCAGTTGTGTTCAGTCTCTATCTTCTTGTACTTCTATTGTGTTCAGTCTCTATCTTCTTGTACCTTTGTTGTGTTCAGTCTCTACCTTCTTGTACTTCAGTTGTGTTCAGTCTCTACCTTCTAGTTTTGTTCCAATCTTGTTGTTTTCAGACATAGATTTGTTTGTGCTCATCTTCTCTGTTGTTGGTGATGTTGTAGTCACTGTTGCTGTTGCATCATCATCTGCATAAATTATCAAGAAGCAACAAACTGTACAGTTTGGAAAATCTTCTGCAGAAGATGAATGAATCAAAATCCGACTTTGAACGGCTAATATTATATTCTCACCTGGTTTCTCTCTGGAGGACTGAGGAGGGTTGAAGGTGAACAGCTGCACTTCTCCATTGTTAGTATCTGTCACTTCACATTTAAATAACTCATTAGAGTTCAACTTCTGATGAGATGTTTTAAATCTCACAATAGCTGAACAGGAACACTGTTTGGTCTCCATATCCGTCTTATTTCCCTCATACAGCCACTTCAAGGTGTGTCCACACCCGTCTGTTGACACAGAGCATTTGAAGGTCACCGTATCAGCGTCCTCATGTTCAGTCACTGGTTAAGATGGAACAAGAGTGAAATTAACACTGTAATTATAATTATCATAATGTTTCAGTTTGTTGTTCCAATAAGACAGTTTGAAAACATTATGATGTAAATACTCACAGGTAACAACAGCCAGATCAACCCAAGAGTCTTGACCTTGTTGTAGTCCTGATCTGAGGTGTTTGCAGTTGTAACTACCTCCATCCTCATCTGTGACCTCTTTTATAACCAGAGAACATTTCTCTGTAACTCTCAGTCTGTCTGATTTAGCTCCGGCGTCTTTGTGAATCTGCCCGTGTTCAAACAGCGTCACTGTGTGTCGTGACTTGCTGATGGTCCAGGTAATACGGTCACACTGATCCTGATCATCTCTCACAGTTTTACAGGACAAAGTGACTTCATCTCCAACTCTGACAGTGGAGGTGGAATATATCTGTTCTGCTGCAGCTGCTGTTGAGAAAAAGAGGAAATGTGAAAACTTAACTGAATATAAATATGACTGCTTTGTTCAAAGTCATTTAAGATACGTTTTAAAATGTTTCTTGTTTTCTTTATTTCCAAGAGTTAAACAAACAAAACATAATGTGTATTCTTACCCCCAAAGCTGAACATCATCATGAGAAATGAAGACATGATAATCCATCTGAACGGAGCCATCGTGCTTCTCTCTTGGTCTCAAACTGTCAACTGTCAAAGTCTCTGACGGGCTGCTTCTTAAAAATAAATCTACTTCCTGTGATAATTAAGGAATCACTTCCCCATACTCTCTAATTTTTATATTTGATGCACTTTTACAGTGAGTGTGACAGCAGACGAGGTCCTGATCAATCACAGAACGGAGGAAGTGTGAAGATCGTTGGTTAAAATACACGTTTACAATAATGCTACTTGTTTTTTAGATAGTGTTTATGAAATATTTTTATAATTTGAACAAAAATGATTATAATTGCATAGTATCTTAACTGCTCAAAATATAAGGTGATTAAAAGTTGCAAGCATATTTTGAGTTTAGGCCAACAAAGGCTTATGCCTGGTTACCACCCTGGAGACCATTTTTAAAAGTCAGTGTTGAGTTCTGGTGGAAAAAAGCAGTAGATTTCTGCAGGTTTTACCCTCTAATGAGGACCAGATAAACATCAGAAACACACACGTTTAACACATTAACGAGAGTCAGACTGAACTACTTTGCTGCATCGACTCCCCACAATACACATGCAGCAGCAGGTCCCATTATATTTAAATGGTTTGTGTAACTAAAGGAGTGAATGACTTTTATCAGAGTGTGTGTAAAGTCAATCAAAATCACTTCCTCTGTTCACTGAGAGACAAGAGTAATGCAAAAACTGCTGCAGCTTAAAGTGTAATTTCCAGCGCAAAATCATCCCAGGGTCTTTTTCAGCACTTACATACATCAAATAAGCCATCAAGATGTTTTTTTCCGTGTATAAACTATTAATGGAGAAATCCAGGAGAGTGGCTAACAGCCTGATGTGGCTTACACCGATTAGCTCGGGGCAGCCCGGTGAAGGCATTAAAATGGCTTTTTTAACCACTAATACTGCTGAAAATAACACCAAACCTCTGCAGTAGCATGAGAAGAGTCCCTAGACATGAACTCGACTTAACTTTGACTTGAATGGACTTTACTACA
The DNA here is from genome assembly GCF_963691815.1 of Echiichthys vipera. Taxonomy (NCBI): domain Eukaryota; kingdom Metazoa; phylum Chordata; class Actinopteri; order Perciformes; family Trachinidae; genus Echiichthys; species Echiichthys vipera. The sequence goes on along the minus strand of NC_139844.1, from coordinate 8,256,212 downwards.
AGAGGAGCTGGCCAGTTGGTAAGTCTTTCAAAACACTCTTTAAATAAACTCTGGGTTTGCTAATGATATTGTTGGTGCTTCGTTTTATGTGTAGGGACTCTTCTCATGCTACTGTAGAGGTTTGGTGTTATTTGGAGCAGCATTAGTGGTTAAAAAAGCAGTTTTAATGCCTTCACCGTACTGCCCCAAGCTAATCACTGTTAGCCACTCTACCAGATTTCTCCGTTAATAGTTCGTACACGAAAAAAAACTGTCTCCATGGCTAATTTGGTGTATGTTAGTGCCCAAAAAGACCATGGGACGATTTTGCGCTGGAATTACACTTTAAAAAAGAAACCGTGAATCTTAAACTAGCAGATACATTTTACAACCAGAAGCAACTTTAGATTGAAGATCAGTTTCCGCTTTATTATTATTGCACAGAGTATAAATACTGAGACAACGACATGCAGTTTAAGTGCAAAAAGCAACGCAGTGCACATATATAATATATAGAATAAACATAAGGGGGTAGTTATGAAAACACTAAGATATCTACAGTAAGAACATGTGCAGCAGTCACAGCCGGCAGTGCAGGTAGAAGTACAAAATATAATGCAGGTTTAAGTAAAAGTAATGCTAATAGTTAGACATGAAATACAGAATAAACCGCTGGAGGTATGATATGAATACTGTGTATTTACTATAGATCAGATATATACAGTATGATTAGGTGTATAAATGTGTATGAGTATGTGAGAGTATTAATTAGGGAGGTTGAATGCAGAAGTAAGTTATCTTTCCTGTTTGAGGAAGTGAAGGTTCTCTGCAAGGGGGCATCTTAAAATGATATCATATCCAGTCTTGAGTATCTTTGTCATTTCATTATTTTGTTATCCACTGATGTAAAACGTCCTGAAATGATATTTATCATCCTGAAATTAGATTTATCATTTCAGTATTATTTATCAGTGGAGTCAGATGGAGGCAGAAGGGTGTGTGACGTTTTCATCATCCATCGTTCCTTCATCTTCATCTCCATCGTTTAACTCCTGTTAAAAACAACACAACACATTTGAGACCCAGTGTAAACACAGAGGAACAGCTGAGGTTTAGTGTTTGTTAGTTATTTGATTAGAAACAAACATATAGTGGTGTTAACTCAACTCTGTGTGTGCTGTGGAGGTTCTTGTTTGTTACCTTATGTTTCAGTTTTGTTGCTATTTAGCTTTTACCCAATGAAACCTTTCCACTTTTATGAGAAAGCCACTTCATTTGAATTAAAAAATATATTTTATGATTATGTCCTATCTTCCTCTTGGTCCTGTATTTCCTCGGTTAAAATAAAATAATAATAAGAGTTCCTCAGATTGCTTCTTTGTATACTTTTAGTTTTGGGCTGTTTATCATGAAGGAGATGGTTGGGGGTGTGGTTGTGCTGTGGGGAGAGGCACTGGTGGCTATCTTTTGAAGATGCTACTCAAACCACCACGCAGTTTCACACTGTTCCAGCCCACTGTCGTTTTCGGGGGTCCGTCAGCCAACAACCTTATACTGACCTGAGGTAACAAGATGGACCTCTTCAGCTCACTCCAGATTAGGACATGTTATAAGTGCCTTAACTTTAAGACCAAACTACTTTGTAATATTATATTAAAATTCAATTATTTGCTCTTTCAACTCACCATGTTTTCTTCCGTCTGTGTTTTCTTTGCTGAAAAGACAAAAAGTTGAGTTCAGCTTCCATATCCAGGTTTATCAAAACTTGTTGTTCATAAAAGTTTCATCTGTGGATGTTCTGACCTTTAGTTCTTGTCCATATGACTGCCACTGTCACTATGAGTGCTGCTAAACCCACAGACCCAATGATGAACCTCAAAACTGGAAAGTACGGGAGCCCTGAAAGCCATAAACACAGAAGAAAAAAATGATCTCAATTTTTTTTCTTCCTCACTTGTTTTTCAGGGCTTCCGTTAAAAGGGGAAGTCAGACATGTTAAATATAGTCTGGTGTTCTGATCGTGAGGTATGTGTTAGCGTGTTCATCTGAATTAACAAAGTTTTGTGCAGAAAAATGATTACAGAATGATGTGACATTAAAATCTGACTTTGAACGGCTAATATTATATTCCTACCTGGTTTCTCTCCTGAGGACTGAGGAGGGCTGAAGGTGAATAGCTGAATCTCCCCAGTGTAGGTATTTGTCACTCCACATTCAAATAACTCATAAGAGTTCAACCTCTGACTCGGATGAGATGTTGTAAATGTCACAGTGGCTGAAAAGGGTCGCTGTGTTGTCACCACATCAGTCTTATTTCCCTCATACAGCCACTTCACTGTGTGTACAACCCCTTCTGTCGACACAGAGCATTTGAACGTCACCGTATCAGCGTCCTCATGTTCAGTCACTAGTTAAGATGGAGATATTGTGAAAGAAAGACAAAAAGAGTGAAGTTAAATTCATCACTGTAATTATAATTATCATAATGTTTAAGTTTGTTGTGCCAATAAGACAGTTTGAAAACATTCTGATGTAAATACTCACGGGTAACAACAGCCAGATCAACCCCAGAGTAGTGTTGTAGTCCTGATCTGAGGTGTTTGCAGGTGTAACTACCTCCATCCTCATCTGTGACCTCCTTTATAACCAGAGAACATTTCTCTGTAACTCTCAGTCTGTCTGATTTAGCTCCGGCTTCTTTGTGAATCTGCCCGTGTTCAAACAGCGTCACTGTGTTTCCTGACTTCCTGAAGATCCAGGTAATACGGTCACACTGATCCTGGTCATCTCTCACAGTTTTACAGGACAAAGTGACTTCATCTCCACCTTTGATAATGGAGAAGGATGGTTGCCAAGCTGCTGCTGCTGTTGACAGTAGGACAGAGAAATATGAGGAATATACTGAAATACGAAGTGTGTCTTATCTTGCATTTCTGTCAAGGTTCTCGCATATTGTTTAGTTTCCTTCCTGTTTCTCTCCAAGACTAGTACAAAGATGCTAATTCTGGTCTGCCATTGCCATGATGCTCAATAGGTGGCACACTATCATAGAAAGAGAACAAGGTAGCTCCACTTCCACTGTGCATTTGTTGTACCCCCAAAGCACCGCCATCTTTGATTGGTGTCGATGCCTCCTTCCGTGTTTCTTTCTTCTTGTGCTATGTCTTGTTTTACTTCCTGTAAATGTCTTGTATTGTACACCTGTTTTGTATCTTCCCTCGTCAGCCTGTTCCTCTTGTCTCGTCTCAATGTTCTTCTGTTTTCCAGTTTCCTGCCCACTCCAGCCGTATGTTGTTCTGTCATTAGTCCTGTCTATCCCTTTTGTTTGTCGTCAATTTCCCCTGTGCTGAAGCTTATGTTTGATTCCTGTGCTCAGCCTATAGTTTCCCAGTGGTTTTAGTTTGCAGTCCCTGTTTTATTCTTTAGTTCTCATGTTCTGTCTCTACATTTGGGTCCACCTGCCTGCTTCAACTTTGACATTTTCCCGAATTTCACAAAACTCAGCATGTAAGAAACAGAACTGGGCTGTCGCAGTTGAAGGGACACTAATTAATAAAGTACCATATTAATGCAGTTTTATATAAAGTGTTTTATGCATCCTTACCTCTAAAAACCATAATGAGAAAGGAAGACATGATAATCCATCTGAACGGAGCCATCGTGCTTCTCTCTTGGTCTCAAACCGTCAACTATCAAAGTCGCGCTGCTTCTTCAAAATGAATCCACTTCCTGTGATAATTAAGGAGTAGCTTCCTCATTCTCTCCTCTCAATTCATCCATGATAGTCATATTAATTGTCTCTGAATTTCTTGAGGACAAAAGAAAATAAGTTTTTTTATGGAAATGAATTACTTAGCATTTAAACTTTGATGCATTTTGATGGGTTTATCATACATAGTGATTTACAGTGAGTGAGATGTTGATCAGCAATAGAAGACGTGAAGGTTGTTGGTTAAGACAATCTGAAGCAGGCTTTTCTCATTCACTGTTGTGAACATGTCATTTTTTTATATTCCACATCTTCATTACTGTGGAAATCACATCCTGAGCAACAAAGGAAATGAGTCGAGGTAGTATAACAGTGTTTTCTGCATAGGGAGGAGGGTCCAAAAAGACAGGACTTTCATCTGGGCGACCGCTGTTTTTCTCCCGCCGGCACACTAAGCCAGACCACAACCTTTATATAATCCTAACCAAGTCGCTCTAATGCTGAACCATTACCCATTGTTGCCTAAATGTGACTTTTGTCGTCCAATTCCTTTTTGTCACTTTTTGTAAGACATCATACGAACCTGTTGATGAGAATATGAGAGGCAGAATGTGACACACTACAGAGACGAAAAGTTTAATATTTGTGAAATGTGTTTAGGTCGCAATAGGTGCCCAGGTGCATACGAAACATCTTAAAGTAGCCTCAACTATTTTATTTCTGTTTCTCATGTCACTTTGAGTGCATTTCTGTGTGTATTTGGAGACATTTAGAGTTCAACCCAACAGAGGGAAGTGTCACTACTAGAAGTGGACAAGAGGAGGGTGGTTGTACTTCTAGAATATTCACTTTCCATTATGACACAAAACACACTGTGTTAAGTGATAAACATTTCTTTATTTGCAGTTTATATACAGTTTATATACAGTATATATATATATATATATATATGTTAAGAGCAATGCTCCAAAGTGGATTCACAGACATGAAACTGAGCTAACGCTGCTGTAGCTTCAAAAACAAGCTGTCAATCTTAAAATCAGCTGTGAAATCTGCAGCTAGAGGACAATTTAAGGACGTTAATGAGAATAAATGAAGTTCAAATCCTGCTGATGTGTTCTGAACTGAAGACATGTGATTCCTGATAAGACATGAAATCAGGACTTTATGTTGAAAACACACGCACATTTCTCACATTGACAAAGAAAAGATATATATAAATATATATTTGAGATGCAAAGGCTTGGACTGCTCGTGTAAATGTGCTGTTATGTAACATCAGCGTCGGTCTTTTCTCTGAACAGCTGGTTCTGATGTGCAAGTTGTTGAACAGCGGCGTCTCACAGAGACAGAAGGCCCTTCAGAGTTTTCATAGGTCACCACATCGTCAGCTTCACCTTCATTGTTTTTCCCCTGTGAAACACAAACAGACGGTCACTCTGACAGCACCTGAACACACCACCAGTGCCTGTCCGATGTGATGTGCATCACAGTAACATGAACAGTTACCAGCAGCATCTGAACATCACTGACAGACCCTCACACTCCTGATCATTCAGATACTAAACTTCACTTCTCTTCAACTCACAGTGCTGTCAGCAGGTGGGCTGTGGATCCCTGAGAGAATAGAGCACAGAGCAGCATTTGAGCTGGAAACACACAGTTTGTGTTCATCCGTCTGAACAAATGTTTTCTCACCTCCAGCTCTGATGAGAAGAACAGTGATCACAGTGATGAGGATGAGTTCAGTTACACGCATCACCACCATGATGTAGTCCAGAGCAGACCAGCCTGCACAAACTGTGGGACACCGATATAATGTCACAGAGGAAAGGCATTCAAAAAAACATCAAGGGTAACTTACAAGTTATTCACAGAGCTTCCAACGGCATGTCACAGAGAGATATGGTTTAAAAGTGCAACTGAGCAGGTCGACGTGCAAAACTGGTTGATATCAAGTCCTTTGGGCTAGGCCAAAATCTGGACTAACAAACAAACAAACAAACTATATCTGGACATCCTGTGACGATGAGATAAGACATTCAGCCAGGGCTAGTTCAAGTCCATGAGTAAGTTAGTTAAGAATACATTGTCCAGAAAAGACGTATTAAGACTTTTCACTCTGTCTCTCCTGGTCTAGTCTTTTTGAGGTGTTTTGGACAACTTTTTGCTCACTGGGGACCATTTAAATAAAATTGTGTATATTTTTGCGTTAAAACTTAAAGTGTAAGTCTGGCGAAAACCGAACCCATGGTCTTTTTTGCCATTAATATACATCAAACAAGCCATCAAGACAAGTTTTTTGGGTGATCACCTGTTGTCAGGGAAATCCCGGAAGTTCTTTAACAGCCAGACATGGCTAACACTGATTAGCTCGGGGGAGAGCGCTAAACCCTCCAAAACGGCTTTTTTTATCCACTAATACTGCTCAAAATAACACCAAACCTCTGCAGTAGCATGAGAAGAGTCCCTACACATAATACTAAGCGCCAACAACGTAGTTAGAGAACCCGGAGTTGATTAAAAAAGATACACGCCTAAGCAGCCGGCTCTGTTCATATTGATAGGCAGCCCAGACCAGTCCATTACTGAATGCACCGGAGTTCAGTTCTATTTAACTTCAATAGACCAAAACTCCAAAAACTTGTCTCGATGGCTTATTTGATGTACATTCAGGGCGAAAAAGACAGTGGGTCCGATTTTCCCTGGAGTTACACTTTAAGTAAACCTTTAAAACATCTCTTTATGTATCTTGTGCATATTATGTCTAAACAAATAAATAAATCTGAAGGGCTACATGACTGAGCAGAGAAAATTCTTAAACATTTTTCTCTTCTTCTGTCTTTGGGTCCGTGTGAACGTAGGGAACATATATAGATTTGTCAACGGCTTGTTTGGAGCATTTCAAAACATTCATCCATTTACTAGTGAAATAACACAAACCCCAAACAGCATAAAAGATCAGTATCTAAAAGTTATTTTCTGATTGTGAATTTAGTACTCAGATCATTTAGTTTTCAGATGGAGACCAGATGGCCATCGGCAGGTTCAGGTTAGGTCATCATAGCTGCAGTGACACAGCTGATGCAACCTGTAATAGCAGGTAGCAGCTGCCATCACAACTGAAACCTAGTACCAAGTAAGCCAAATGTTGCATTTGCTGCTCAGCCATGCAGAAAACCAGTGGCCGGCGGTCCAGAGAAGGTGCACCAAAAAATTAAAAAGGAAAAGACTTTGCAGGTTGATGCAGAAAATGTGGCTCAGAAGAGATGTGCTTTGAGTGAATACGACGATAATCTTCACAACTCAGATTAGAGTTCAGACGAGGAGGTTCTCCTACTTTCATTCAGATGGAAAAAAGCAGTCAAACAGTCCAAATCAAAATACTGCAGCTATCCCAGCTGTCCCCGTGTCCCAACCGACCCCACGCTCCCCTGAGCTACTTCTCACCTTCCTGTGTGTCAATGTGAATATGACTTACATGTTATGGCAGTTAATACAGCAGAACAGCAAGAAACAGGCACAGCTAGAGTGACAGAACATGGCAATGATAATAATTATGGTGCAAACATGTAGTTGAATTAGTAACATGCATTGATGAGACATAAATGATACAGACAGAGAGGAGAGAAGCTCAGAGTATCTGGAAAAGTATTATCCCCGGCAGACAAGGCCTATAGCAGCATCATTTAGCAGAATAAAATCAGTTTAAAAATAACAACTGTAAGATTTATCAAAAAGGAAAGTTTTGAGTTTACTCTTAAATATGGGGACAGTGTCTCTGCCTCCCATTCTACTTTTGGAGACTCTAGGAACGACGAGTAGCCCTGCATTTTCAGAGCGCAGCGATCTAGTCGGGTGATTCGGTACTATGAGCTCTTTAAGATACGACGGAGCCTGACCAATAAGAGCTTCGTAGGTAAGGAGAAGGATTTTTAATTCTATTCTAGATTTTACAGGTAGCCAGTGCAAAGAGCCTAATACAGGAGATATTCACATATTTTAAGAAGCTGGAATCTGATCATTTTGACATTCTTTTTCTTATAAAAAATACTTTAAATTACTACCTAATTACCAATCCATCGATTAAGAGTTGGTGATTAATTTTATAGTTCACAACCAATCCCTCAATCTTTGCAGCCCTACATCAAATAATCAAAAATGCATTTATTCATCATGTTCTCACTTGTTTTCTCACCTGCGGACGGACGTCTGAAGTCAAACAGCTGCACTTTTTGAGAGGCATGAGCATGATCCGTCACTTCACATTCGAGTGGCATCTTGTTGCGTAATGTGTCAATAAAATGAGAAGTCGTAAATGTCACATTGGCCGAGCAGTAACCCTGTGATGTCTTAACCCTGTGCACTTCTGTATGCAGATAGAGCCACCTCACTGTGAATATACATCGTTCATATGTTGTCACAGAGCAGTGTAACGTCACCTCATCACCGTCCACCTGTTCAGTCACTGGTGAAGATGGAGATATAACGAGAGAAAGACAACAAGAGTAAAATTATCATTATGACTGTCATCATAATTATTGTTGTGTTTCAGTTTATTGTTTGAATAAGACAGTTTGGAAACACTCATGTAAATACTCACTAGTAACAACAGACAGAGCAAAAGTCTTTGGATCTTGTTGTCCTGGTCTGTACTCTCTGCACTGGTACACACCAGCATCTTCATCTGTGACCTCCTTTATAACCAGAGAACACTTCTCTGAAACACTTAGTCTGCCTGATTTATCATTCACAACAAATCGTCCTTGACTAATTGTTTGTGCTAGGCCCTTTAAGTCAGTGAAGACCCACGAAGCCCCATAGTCACAGGTATTTTGATCATTAATCAAAGAGACTTCATCTCCAGCTCTGAGAGTGAAGGAGGGCGGAATCTGTCCGTTTGCTGCTGCTGAGAATGAGAGAGATATAAAAGATTAGAGATAATAAAATAACACTATTAATGTCTGTGTGAAGGTGATTTTAGATTCTACAAAAGTTTTCCTAACTGCCTCAGCGTTGGTTTTCACTAAACTCACTATTTATTTACCTTACTGGAAAAAAACAACTACTACGTGTCTGTCTCAGGTAAATGAAGGTTATAGCTAAGAAAGTAAAGAAAATTATAATAAACATGCTTTATGTATTCTTACCTGTAAACTGCAGCATCAGTACCGTGGTTAAAGTCATTTGAATCCATCTGGATCCAGCCATCGTTCTTCTTCTATTTACCTGCTGCTCTAAAGTGTCCAAGTCTCTAAACTGGTGCATCTTAAAGAGGAAACAGCACATTCACTTCCTCATGATCTGATGTTTTTTCTCTCTTACATCAACTTCTGCAGCTAAATGATCAGAGGACAGAGGTCACAGCAGCCTCACAGAGACCCTGTGAGACTGGATTAAGAGTGTGGGACCAACAAGCGCTCGCAAATTAATTTTTTACTAGAAAAATCTTTTCCTGGTGCATTTCTGACACTTACATGTTTCACCTCCTGAAAAAGAGGAAGAAGACTCAGGCAGTTGAATTGTTGCTTACACTTTTTGCCAGTTGCTTGAACACCTTTTGCAAAACTTCACTCAATATGTAAAAACCACACAAGCAAATAAGGGACAACACTGGGAAATAAACCATTCACATCCATGGTATATTGAGACTCTGCAATCAAAACCTAAACTCTGCTATGAAAACCTAACAATCCTTTGTCGAAACGTCACTCTGATAACCAAATGATACACAATTGCATCATATGAATACACTTTCAGATCAGCAGCAACACATTGGTCTACTTTATTTATCTGTTACACAAATATTGTACTGTAAATGTAAAGGGCTCTAACACTTACCTGTACATATTCACGTTGAAGTTCTTTGAACGTGACACTGTTCCTCTCAACTGGAACCCTGTACAGTTGCTTCATGTTTTTTTTTGTACTTTACCAAAATTTCAATTCAATTTTATTTATAGTGCCAAATTATAACAAAAGTTATCTCAGGACACTTTACAGAGTAGGTAAAGACCACACTCTATGACTTATTTATGATTTACAGAGACCCAACAATTAGAGAGTACGGTGGCAACGAAAACCTTCCTTTAACAGGCAGGAACGTCAGACAGACCCAGCTCTGTGGAGGACGGACATCTGTCTGCACCGGTTGGGGAGGAAGATGATATATAGAATAGAATAGAAAAGAAATACTTTATTAATCCCAAGCTGGGAAATTGCAGCAAAAGAAGAGACACAAAGACAGACACAAAGACATACGGACAAAGACAGACTTCCAGAGAGGAAAGCCACCACAAAAGTAACAGTGACTATAATGATGGTTAAAGTAATGTTAATATGACTTACAAGTTATGGCAGTTAATACAGCAGAGCAGCAAGAAACAAGCACAGCCAAGGTGACAGGACATGACAATGACAATAGCAATTATGGACGTAGATATGAAGTTGACGCCAGGACGTACTCACACTGTCCTTCCGTACCGCGACTCGGACTTTAGGGTACTTGTCCCCCCTCCCTCTCCCCCCGCGCCCCAGCCCCGGTTTTACTCACACTGCCTGGGCCACGGCCAATGCTTCTTGCTGTCCATACGCCATCACGCCGTAACGCGTCACACGCATTGATCGCGTGTGTGTGGCTTTGTTTACAAATCTTTCCATAGACCTCTGAGTTTTTGTGCGTCTTGTCGACTGTTTTTGAATATTTTCATCCGACCAAATCTGCAGTAAACACTCCACCTCCGCATCACATCAACGTGAACCTTTCACCGCCATTGTTGTTGTTGTTAAATGTCCGCGCATGGTCAGTCCTTCTATTTACATGTCCGAACAGGCGGACATAACGCTACTGCCGTAGGGCTCGTGCTCGTGCTCGTACACGTGCGCACACTCGTGCTCGTACATGTGCAAACGGCTCCGCTAAAGCCCACCTCTTTCAAGCGGGCCGCAGTTATGCGCGGAACGGGTGCACTCACACTGCTTAAAGGTACTTGGCTTTAGCTGAAAAAACGGTTTTGGCCCCGGCCGGAAGGACAGTGTGAGTACGCTCTGAGTACATGCACTGATGAGACATGAAAGATACAGACAGACAGGATAAAAGCTGTCTCAGCAACAGAATTATCCCCTGGCAGACTAGGCCTATAGCAGCATCATTAAGCATAACAAAATCATGTGTCCTATAGTGGTAATGCTTACTCGGTTTATGTTGTTGAAGACTTGCCTACCTGCAAGTATTTGTTGCCGTAGCTGCTGGAGACGCATTGTTTGCTCTAACTAGGTCCACAATGGCAAGTTCCTGCTGTTGGGTGAACAGGCGTTGGCGTCCACCCCCAGAAGGTTTTCCAGTCATTCTATAGAAAAACGCAACCACAAGTTGTTATTGGTCCACAGTACTGTATATACTGTACTTTACTGTATATACCATACACTGTACTGAAACATCTCAAAATACGTAATCACGCTATGTTTTACAAAACTACCAATTTCGTTCCAAAAGGAGCATTAGCCACCCTACAATACAGTACATGTGATACGGTAATGTGATATTCAGTAATGTAAATACTCTAGATAACATGTGAGTAGAGTAGAAAGTAGAGAGTTGGAGACATGGATGAAACTGTGCAGCGGCTTAGATTAGGGCGCCTAGCTTCCCTCATAGTCAGGCCATGGTTTATGACATGGTCCACCAAAAGTGCTCTTACTGTATGTCATCGGAAATAATGGTCCGTGCGTGGCCTCTTTGATCACTTCCTGTTCTTCCTCTTCCTCTTCTTCTGCCTCTTGCTCTTTCTGCATCCATGCTTGCAAAGATTGCTGAGGCCTTTTGTAGTTTTGTTTTGACTGGTGTTTAGTGATGTAAGTAATATTTTCAGGTGTGTATCTTACTAGTAGTATTTTGAATAAATGTGTCTTCCCAATGTTACCCTGAGATTTCATTTTTGAACGAAATGTCTTATGTATGAAATAGTGTGCTGCAGAATTGCAACTAAAGTGCAAAGCAGCACTTTTATTTAAGGTATGATCACATATGTTTAAGGTATAACAAAAACTTCCAGTTGTGTTGTGCAAAAACTGTAAGATAAAGGTTTGCTAGTTTCTTTTAGATGGTGTTTATGAGAGAACAGACAGGATTGGTGGTGATGTAACAGCGCTCACAACACACGAGTGTATCTGACTGCTGGGTGTCTGTGGTGCAGTATGGTGACACTGTAGCAGCTGGGAAAGAACACACAGATGATGATGTTAAATGCTCTCACACCTTCCTCTTTGTATTTCTGCAGTTTTTTTCTCTGAACTGAAGGAGAAGTGTTTTGCTGAGAATGTGAGAAACAACAGCAGCAGAGATTAACATCAGAAGCACAAACGGTCAACTCAACCTTCAACTCACTCACCAAAACCCATCTCTTCTGAAATGCCTTCAACCTCCAGTAATCCACTTTTTCATTGCTTCACTACTTTACTGCAATTTACTTGTTACCTGTTTCTTAAAAGTAGCCGACTTGTTTTTAATGTACTCACTTGTTGCCTGCTTGTTTTTAATGTACTCACTTGTAGCCTGCTTGTTTTTAATGTACTCACTTGTAGCCTGCTTGTTTTTAATGTACTCACTTGTAGCCTGCTTGTTTTTAATGTATTTACTTGTAGCCTGCTTGTTTTTAATGTATTTACTTGTAGCCTACTTGTTTTTAATGTACTCACTTGTAGCCTGCTTGTTTTTAATGTACTCACTTGTAGCCTGCTTGTTTTTAATGTACTCACTTGTAGCCTGCTTGTTTTTAATGTACTCACTTGTAGCCTGCTTGTTTTTAATGTACTCACTTGTAGCCTACTTGTTTTTAATGTATTTACTTGTAGCCTGCTTGTTTTTAATGTACTCACTTGTAGCCTGCTTGTTTTTAATGTACTCACTTGTAGCCTGCTTGTTTTTAATGTACTCACTTGTAGCCTGCTTGTTTTTAATGTACTCACTTGTAGCCTGCTTGTTTTTAATGTACTCACTTGTAGCCTACTTGTTTTTAATGTATTTACTTGTAGCCTACTTGTTTTTAATGTACTCACTTGTAGCCTACTTGTTTTTAATGTACTCACTTGTAGCCTACTTGTTTTTAATGTATTTACTTGTAGCCTGCTTGTTTTTAATGTACTCACTTGTAGCCTACTTGTTTTTAATGTATTTACTTGTAGCCTGCTTGTTTTTAATGTACTCACTTGTAGCCTACTTGTTTTTAATGTACTCACTTGTAGCCTACTTGTTTTTAATGTATTTACTTGTAGCCTGCTTGTTTTTAATGTACTCACTTGTAGCCTACTTGTTTTTAATGTACTCACTTGTAGCCTACTTGTTTTTAATGTGCTCACTTGTAGCCTGCTTGTTTTTAATGTACTCACTTGTAGCCTGCTTGTTTTTAATGTACTCACTTGTAGCCTACTTGTTTTTAATGTACTCACTTGTAGCCTGCTTGTTTTTAATGTACTCACTTGTAGCCTGCTTGTTTTTAATGTACTCACTTGTAGCCTGCTTGTTTTTAATGTACTCACTTGTAGCCTGCTTGTTGTTTGAATGTACTTGTTTTAAATGTATTGTTTTTTTATTGCATTATGTAAATTGTCTTTGAGTACCCGGTACCCGTATTTATTTTATTTTTTTTATTATTATTATTATTATAATAAACTTTTTTTAACATAAAAAACAAGAAGTAAAGTCTGAAGTTTTTTCCTTTCTGTAAAAATCAAAGTTATAAGGGCAACAAATTTCACACTATATTTTCAGTTTGCCTCCAGATGTATCCACTCTTAATTCATTTCAATTCAGTTCAATCCAAAGGGGCTTTATAGACATGGAACTTCCATATTGCATCAACACAACAAAATACAAAAAAATTTAAAACTTTACAAACAGAAGAATTTAACATTTTCCATTACAAATATTCATTCATTCATCTTCAACCGCTTGTCCCTGTTGGGGTCGCGGGGGGCTGGAGCCAACCCCAGCTGACATCGGGCATGAGGCGGGGTACACCCTGGACAGGACGCCAGTCTATCGCAGGGCACATAGAGACAAACAGAGACAGACAACCATTCACACATACGGCCAATTTAGAGTCATCAATTAACATAACACGTGCATGTCTTTGGGATGACACCGGAGAACCCGGAGAAAACCCACGCAGACACGGGGAGAACATGCAAACTCCACACAGAAGGGACCCAGCTGGGTTTCAAAGCAGAAATCCTCTTACTGTGAGGCAACAGAGCTAAACACCACCCCACGGTGTCACCCCATTACAATTACAAAACTAAGACTATAAACTTAACATAGCTTCTTTTTTTTCTTGTACCGTGTGTGTGTGTGTGTGTGTGTGTGTGTGTGTGTGTGTGTGTGTGTGTGTGTGTGTGTGTGTGTGTGTGTGTGTGTGTGTGTGTGTGTGTGCGTTTGTGTGTGTTTGTGTGTGTGTGTGTTAACAGCGTTTGACTTAATAAGCATAAACTTTTTTATTGACATATCCTCTCTTTTTAATGCACAGTATCGGACCTGCCGCCAACTGTTTTATTTTGTATATAGGTCAGATCATAACTAATAGTGAATATGGAGAAATTTCTTCTTTAGTAGCAAAAGTTATTGGAGGATACAAATTCTTTCAGATTGCATTTTCAGTCTGCCACAAATTTTACCCTCTCTCTATAATGCACAGTCTCTATGTTAATATCAAGTGTTTTGTTTTGTATATATACTTCAGATCATAACTTATAACATTGGTGAATATGGATGAGTTTCTTCTTTCATAGCAAAATTTATTGTGGGATACAAATTCTTTCAGATTGCATTTTCGGTATCTGTAAAGTCTCTGCACTACCATCAGGCCTTTTATCTTATTTATCACGTCATAACTGATAAGTAATATAAAGTTTCTTCTTTTCTAGCGAAAGTCATTTGGAGGATGTTCATTCTTTCCCATCACAATAACCCTATAGTAGCAATAAATATGTGGATTACACACAAATGATAGTGCATTACGATTACTTTATACGCATGCATGTTATTTGTTGATACTATATAAAAATCCTTTTCAGATAAGAGACAGAAGTAGTTTGAGAATAGAAACAGTCCCACCCCCACACCACCCCCTACGCCCCTTCACCCCAGACCTCCCGTCACTGTTGATGTCTGTGCCAAAATGACATTTCTGGTTGTGTTTATTTTAAGATTAGTGCATTCCCAGGCCCTGGACGGCTCAAGGCCAAGTGCACTATGTGGAAAAAAAAGAATGGCCAATGTTTCCATCTTTGCTGAACCTGTTTATGTGTGTTTATCTCATTTTCAAATAAAGCATGCACTTGTCGGCCTCTAGGAGACCTAATAGAAATACTTTCTGGCACAAATCCTCTCCTTCACAGTCTCAATCAGGAGCTTCGCAGTGCATCTTATCTGTTTGCAGGAAGGTGGAACTGAGGTGAACATGGAGGGAATATGCAAACAGAAAGCCCGTCATCTCCACACTTTCTGACTTTCTGTCTCTCTACTTTCCTACTTATCGCTGCATAAAGTGGACGTGACTGTCAGTCTGTCATATGTAGATATCTGTTTTTAAAGATCACCCCCCTGTTACCCCCCTCCTTAATGCATTTTATAGTTGGTGCACCTAAAGGGGTTTATCACATCAAATGAATACATTTCAACAATGTAAATCCTGTATTGTTTAAACCCATGTTTGCTAGCTTGCAGCGGAAGCAGAATAGCGTAAATGTTTCATACAGCACACCCGTTTAAATGATATTAAGACGTAATATGCATTATTCTGCATAATTCAGGTGGTTAGTTGCTGCAACAAGACTGCATTCAACCACCTCAGTTCCACCTCTTTGCCCGGTTTTGGTTAACACATCCATGGCTGGGAGAGTCAGGCACTGCCAAGATGGTGAGGGTTCACTATTGTTTCAATTATTGTGATGAATCTGTTTAGTCTCTATGTTTAGATGAGTGAAATATTTAGAAACAGAGCAAAATATGATGATATGTATTATGTCTTTTCACATTTGGGCATAAAAACTAGATAAAAAGAGGACATTGCAATCTCTTTTTTTCCCTCAAAAAGAAAAGAAAATTCTTAATTTTGTACAAAAAGGCCCCCTTATGTCAGCTCTTCTTGTATCTTGGTGCCAAGAATGTTCAGAGCGGCTCTCCGGGGAGCTGCTGAGCATCACTTAACATTCCCAATGAAGAGCTGTGCTGTCCGGCAGCGTAACCTAACAACAGGGAACACAAACAGAGCTGAAGGGTGACACTGATAAATGCACGGGAGCAAACATCGCTAGGTAGTAGGACGAATCACATTTCCAAAAT
Source organism: Echiichthys vipera (assembly GCF_963691815.1). Classification (NCBI taxonomy): domain Eukaryota; kingdom Metazoa; phylum Chordata; class Actinopteri; order Perciformes; family Trachinidae; genus Echiichthys; species Echiichthys vipera. The sequence goes on along the minus strand of NC_139844.1, from coordinate 8,240,184 downwards.
AAAGGCATCTGCAACAGCACATATCTGTAGACAGGATAAGATATTTCGATTTAGGTGACATATAAGAGCCAATACGACAGGAAGGAAGTCCCTTCTTTAACATATGAAAAAGATGTTTTGTATCAGATTTTATTTCAATCGGCTCCACCAGATGAATATTTTTGATTTGAACAGCAAGGTCAAGTGATGCACAGTTCATGGTGCTATCAGCAGCTGCAATTCTTTGAATCTGCCTGAGTGCTTTAACATCTTCCAGTTCACTTTTTACAGTGTTTCCAGCCACAGCAGGAAGCTCTTTTCAGTGGAAATAAATGATCAAACCCACTGTTGAGCACTCCCTGCCCAGCATCCAACGACACAGCAATGAGCAGGAGGGAACCAAAGCAGAGCTAAAAGGAAAGTGAATATTTGATTAACATTAGTCAAATAAAGTTTATTTACATAGCACATTTCATATGACAGGTGTAGACTCAATGGGCCTCATTTATCAATCTTGCGTGAAAACGGGCACAGATCTGAGCGCAGAATTGGTCGTAGGAAAGGACCCACGTGTGATTTATGAAACATTCGTATCGGACCAATCTCAGCGTACGAATGAGCGGGCCTTGATAAATGCAGCGGCTGAATTCGATCTTCATTAACATGTTACGCCCTTAAATATTCCTGGTTCGGAGGCCTCGCCCACTGAGGTCAAACACGGAGAGGAGAAACACTGGGAAGAAGAGAAACTTTTCCGACACACAGATCGGCATCCTGACATCCGAGATGGAGCAAAATAAAGACGTGCTTTTTGCCAGTCTTAAGAGTGGAATAAAAGGGGCCCATAAACCCCTGCTCTATAGCGGGGTTTGCCAGCGGGGTTATTAGGTATTCCGTTAGAGGATAACCTTTCTCACCTAGAAGAACCATACCAAGATGTTAATCATCTGATACCTTTTTTGATTTAATGCAATTTTATCGAGGGTAGCCACCAACCGAGGAGATGACATTGGCTCTGCAGTGCGCTTTCCTTTTAATTCATTCATCTTCAACCGCTTGTCCCTGTCGGGGTCGTGGGGGGCTGGAGCCGAGCTGTTTTGAAATATAAAAGAATCGTGTGTATGCCGAAGTTTGCCAGGAAATAGTCGTACGCACGTTTTTCTGCCGTACGTTCGTTTGATAAATGAGGGCCAATGTGCTTCACAATTAAAAGATCAAACAGGACAAAATATGACATGAAAACATAAAGCGTAGCATAAAACAGGTATTACAATAAGGCAATGCAATAATATCCAGGACATTAAGAGGAGAAACACCACTTCACATGTATGATAATGTTGCAAAATGTAATTAAATTAAAAGCTCTCATTTTGAAGAATGTTTATATCGTACACATTAAGGAGCATTTTAATTGTGCCACTGCATTATGTTGTGCATTCATGCATTTTATTTTATAAAATGATCACATCCTGCGTGATAAATCACGACGAGGCTGCCAGATAAAAGTAGTGGATTCAAGAATATCCTTCATCTAACAGACATATAACGTAACATAATAATCAACTAAAGTGCAAATTTGGTGAGGTTATCTTATACTGTATTTTTTTATACCTCCCTTGTGTTTTTGTAAGCTGCTGGAAAATGTCCTTAGTTTTTTTGGAATATGAGTAGATGTCCTTAGTTTTTTTGGAAATCCTTGAAAATGCTCAAATGTGAGTGTTCTCTAAATTTGATAAGTGCATATATGATATAAAACAGAAAAAGAAGAGAGACAGAAAACTGCATTACCTGTCAATCTTTGCATCAACAATTACATTTGACGATTCAGAGATGATCAAAATAGTTGGTGATCATATTTCTGTTGATGTCTTAGTTGACTAAGCGCTGCAGCTCTAACGTCTATTTACAGACATGGAACATTGTTTCATTACTGTAGAAAAAATTGGTTGTATATAGGACAATGACATCTCACTTAATGTGATGAATCAATATAATGTACAGGTACTTTATGTGCTATATACAAATATATAGTTAAATTACCACAGCTGTAAGGTGCTGGGAGAGCATGAAAATGCACCTTGAGATGTTTGGAAAGTGCTTGAATTTGAATTTGGAAACGGTGTTTTGTGAAGCAGCTGTAGGTCTCCTGGTGGTGATGAACAGCTGAAACTCATATTGATATGCACAGATACATTTCATTATCTTACTTACTGATTTACCGTGAGGATGAGAATGATGTCATCCCGAGGGCGCGGTTATGCAAACGAGGAAGAGGAGTGCGCGCGTCGGTCCATCCCATCATCATCATCACCACCACCAAGACCCTGTGAGGTGTGTCTGCTGCCGCTGGAGCTGCAGACAGACAGACAGACAGACAGACGGACACCGACTCCCTCTCTTTGTTCACACGGAACATGGCGTCAAAATGTCCAAAATGCGACAAGACGGTGTATTTCGGTAAGTGCATGTTTTCTGTGTCACCCGAACAACGTGGAGGTAATGATTGTGAGAGGCGGAGGCTGTGACTGCTGCCGGGAGTTTGAACGCACCATCTGCTATTCCTCATCATTGTATTCTCCATCTTTTCAAATGCATAACGTCTGTTTTCAATGGGACCGGGTTGACTGTGGTCCTGCAGCTGCAGAGTTTAGGGAGCATCTGAGGTGACAAAACAAGGGCTTGAAATATAATAATAATGTGAAATACAGAACATAATCATGTCTAAAAACTTTTAAAGAAGAAGCATCCAAGGATATCATGTATTATATCCAAATGATGTCCTTTTATGGCGATCTTATAAATCACCTGTTTTCAAGAATATCTTTATTACAGGTGGATATTTGGATATGAACGCGTTTATACCACACCTATTTTATAAACTGTACTATTCAAAATCACCTGGCATAAGCTTGTCCCATGAGCACAATTCATTTCTGATGTTTTACATGAAATATAAAGTATGTTTTTAAGTTTCTTTAGGGCTCACTTTGCAAAAATACTTAAAATGTAATATATCATGTAAAATTGATGCAATATGGAAGAAAAACTCTTTGTGCAATGTACATATTTTACATATCATGATAATATCGGTAAAATAAGTTCAATAAGGAAGTCCTGCTCAATCATTTGCAACATTTTCCACAGAGATATGAAAGGGACAGGTACCACAATATAGATAAGTGTATATTATTTGACTGTAGCCAATATATCCTCACATCACACAAACTTGTTTCATTTGGAAACATTTTAAAATTGTAAATTTGCAGATTTTATTATTATCTGTCTAATGGAGAAGACACCAACGCAGCTCCAACAGGGATGACTGTAATATCATGACATTCATTCAACCCTCCTGAAATACGAGCAGAACTGAAATAGAGTAAAATGACTCCACGCCATGTTTTCTTTAACGTTGATTCATCCTTTAGCTGTAGTTTTTTCAAGAAAAAAAGTCCTCTGATTGGAGTTTATGAAATGTGAATATTTCCTGGTTCTGAGCATCTTTGAGCTGTGATGAAACGTTGTGGGCTTGGAAACACTGAGCCACATTTTTCACCAACAACTAATCAATTAATCATTAAAATGATGGACGAGAAAATAATCGTTAGTTGCAGTGATACTCGTATGATATGTTTCAAAATATTACGTTCTATTTTACAGCAGGTTAAGTTTAAGTCACAAAGGGTGACGGTTAAGTTTAGACGACAAAAGGTGACGGTTAAGTTTAGACGACAAAAGGTGACAGTTAAGTTTAGACGACAGAAGGTGATGGTAAGGTTTAGACGACAAAAGGTGACGGTGAAGTTTAGACGACAAAAGGTGACAGTTAAGTTTAGACGACAAAAGGTGATGGTAAGGTTTAGACGACAAAAGGTGACGGTGAAGTTTAAGTCACAAAAGGTGACTGTTAAGTTTATATGACAAAGGGTAATGGTTAAGTTTAGACGACAAAAGGAGACGGTTAAGTTTAGACGACAAAAGGTGACGGTTAAGTTTAAGTCACAGAAGGTGACGGTTAAGTTTAGATGACAAAAGGTGATGGTTAAGTTTAGACAACAAAAGGAGACGGTTAAGTTAAGACGACAAAAGGAGACGGTTAAGTTTAGAAGATAAAAGGCAACAGTTAAGTTTAGACAACAAAAGGTGACGGTTAAGTTCTGTGTTTTGGGACCCGTTCAGAGTTTCAGCCCTTCATCAGACATCGATGTCTAATGCAACAAAATGTCAGTTATGAACTCACTGCTGAGTACCGCAGACAGTAGGAGCTCGATGTTCCACCGGGGACGAAAACAGCTGACGTCCCCATCCAATAACCCTCCACTAATGATCGAATGTCTGCTCTGGGCTGCTTCAGTCTGTTGTTTCACCAGTTTGGATGTGAGATGACAGTTTCTCTCTAAAAATGGTAAAAAGAGGCTGAGTCCCAGTCACAAAATGGTAACACAGGCCAGACTGGGCTATAATTGGTTCACTATCTTTGGAAAAGATTACAGGGAGCCATTAACATTCGTGTTTGTGCTCATCAGCCTTGACTGTGTTATGACAGTTTATCATAAATCACAGCTTTACATTTAACTCCACCTTTTGATGACCCTTTCCCCGGACTCTTAGCTGTGTTCTTTTCCAATTTTACATGAGAAAATGGGTGATATCATGTTGCTCTGGAGTGAGTTTAGTAACCGTATATCATCTTTCAGCTTCTTTTCATTGAGGAGAAACACCACATGGCATTGTAAATAATTTATTGATTGCTCCTGCGTCACGTGGAAAAACCTCCGCCCTGCAGCTCCAACATGCTGGTCGACTCTTTTCTACTCAAAGTAGATTTACAGGAAATGTGTTTCCTCCTCTCATTTTTAACATTTTAAGCTTGGACATTTGATCTATTTTGGGATTTTGAGCTTCAAAGACGTCAGTGTCCATCAAGTGTTTTCTTCTAATTTGTACTCATTTTCACACAATTGTATGTCAAGGATTTCACTGATACAACACACTTATATAAAGGAAAAAGTAGGTAACAAAATTACAAGAAAACAAACACTCAAAGGAAAAATAGTGCATCAATTTAAACTAAGTGAAATGAAGCTTTCTGGAGTGGGAGACAGGACAAGAATGAGTAAAAAAACACAAAGACCTTGAGTTAAAATGATGAGAACACACAAACACACACACACCTCTGCCATTAATGCAAGTGCTTGCTGTGTGCCAAGGTGATTTACTGTCACTTATCATAGTGACACAGTGCCATGTTGTATCAGGGCCTCGGTGTCTGCAGGGATATTCTGGGACCGTTAGTGACCCTCTCTCGTCCTTCTGTCCTTAAAGTATAAACGTATCGGCATCCAACTGGTGCATTCAAACTCTTGAGCATCAGAATATACTGAAGGTACCATACGGGAAGATTTTTAGTTTAAAACGTTCACAAAATAGAGCTAAAATTATCAACAGAGTGTGAAGAATGAACAGTTTTGATGTTGTGTTGCAGAGATATGGACTGCAATTAGCTAGCTAACCAACTAGCCGCGGCCCTTCCTGTCTTGTAATACCCCTTGTACCCCGAGAAGCGGTAGTGAGTCAGTGAGTGTGTTGTAGCATCCAGTCTGGGCGAAATAGAGCTGCCCTACACAGACGCAGCAGTGAGATCCTGTGGTGAAAGAATCTCTATTGGTGCCGAATCGACCTGTTAGCATGGCTCCACCCTGGTCTGACTCTGTGGTTGTAGAGAAAGACGCTGGAAAAAATGCATTGCTGCCATTTGTTACACAGATTTGGTGCTAAACTCGAGAATTGATCAGAATGGTTGAAAAGCCCTCCAAAATCCAACATTAAGACCCCCTGAGCTCGAGGAACACTACAGAAAAACCCATGCTGTGATTTGGGATCAAAAACGTTTGACATTTGGAGATTCCTGCAAGAATTGCTTTTCTTCGGTAATTGGATGGCGAGCACTTGTGTTCTGGAAACTGCTCAGAAAAAAACCCTTATTGTCAATGTGACGGTTAAGTTTAAGTCACAAAGGGAGACTGTTAAGTTTAGACGACAAAAGGCGACGGTTAAGTTTAGACGGCAAAAGGTGACAGTTAAGTTTAAGTCACAAAGGGAGACAGTTAAGTTTAGACGGCAAAAGGTGACAGTTAAGTTTAATTCACAAAGGGAGACAGTTAAGTTTAGACGACAAAAGGCGACGGTTAAGTTTAGACGGCAAAAGGTGACAGTTAAGTTTAAGTCACAAAAGGCGACGGTTAAGTTTAGACGACAAAAGGTGACAGTTAAGTTTAAGTCACAAAGGGAGACAGTTAAGTTTAGAAGACAAAAGGTGACAGTTAAGTTTAAGTCACAAAGGGAGACAATTAAGTTTAGACGACAAAAGGCGACTGTTAAATTTAGACGACAAAAGGTGACGGTTAAGTTTAAGTCACAAAGGGAGACGGTTAAGTTTAGACGACAAAAGGCGACTGTTAAATTTAGACGACAAAAGGTGACGGTTAAGTTTAAGTCACAAAGGGAGACGGTTAAGTTTAGACGACAAAAGGCGACGGTTAAGTTTAGACGACAAAAGGTGACGGTTAGGTTTAGATGACAAAAGGTGATGGTTAAGTTTAGATGACAAAAGGTGATGGTTAAGTTTAGATAACAAAAGGTGACGGTTAAGTTTAGACGACAAAAGGTGGCGGTTAAGTTATAGCAATAAAAGGTGACGGTGGATGAGAAAATGATCGTTAGTCGCAACCATACTCATTCGTACGATATGTTTCGAAATATTACGTTCTAGTTTATGATGTGAGACAGCAGGTTGAGTTTAAGTAACAAAGGGAGACACCATCCATCCTCTGAATGCTCCAGGTTTCTAGTTTGTGTCTGTAAAGGTTCATGAGGCTGTGCTCATCCTAGAGGACACACAGCTCATTTTAGACACCGAAATGTCTCCTATGGCGACGGACATCATCACACATGAAGACTCTGGGCTCATTCCCAAGAGTCTCAGCTTTACAGTCAGAACCAAGTTATGAGATTCAACGCTGTTTATGGACCCCAGTATGCAGAAATATCACAAAACACCATTTTAGAATAGGCCAAAATAACACAGTTGTAGTGTATTAATGTAAAGGGGACTGTTAATATATAAAGGTTTTAAAGTTACGCTTGGAAACAGTTGGAAGAAGGGCTGTGATGGTTACGGTCAGGGTCAGAACAGAAGTGGGTGTTAGTAGAGTTAGTGGGACGGAGGAACGTACAGTAGCTTTGTAAAGAGTGAATTAATGACTCAGACCACCTAATGTGAATCTCTCCGTGTCACTCTGCTCTCTTAGACGCAGTGGAAAGAATGCGCTTTGGGTTGATATGAACTCCCGAGAGCCTGTCAAGTGTCTTTTATCACTTTAGAGCTGATATGATTCAGAATAGACTTTTACATACGTCTTGTATCCAAATAGGGAATTGGCTGACTGACATCTTTTTTTCCTCATAAAATCTGAACAGCAGTGGACGCCGGTTCCTCAAAAGATAAGATGCTACTGTCCGACGTTTACTTGCGTGTAAATAAAAAGTCACATTTAACTCCTTCATATCTGCTTTTTAAAACGTTGTTTCAAGACCTAATGTAGATAAAGTACATTTGCAGTGGAAGGCCTTTTTACATGCCGTCGCTGACCTATTTGGGAAGCCCATTCTTCCACTGTTTTTTTTTAGATGTCATTTCCTTTTTAATATTTGATGACAAAAATAACAGTAACCCTCTGGATGAGGATGCAATAATCTCAGCTCTGATGTGATTTGTATTTTCTGGACCGCTTCTGTTTATGCACCTCTCTCCCCTCCGGATGTGTCTGTGAGACATTTATACTCAGATTTTATTTATTTACCCGTCCACCAGATTATCATGTGTTTTCCCAGGACTGAGTTCCTGGTCCCTAAACCCCATAAACACAAGCACGTAACGCCGTAGTTCTCCTAATTTCTGTCTCTTCTCCTGCAGCGGAGAAGGTTTCGTCCTTGGGAAAAGACTGGCACAAGTTCTGTCTGAAATGTGAGCGCTGCAACAAGACGTTGAATCCAGGAGGCCACGCTGAGGTAAGAGGAAGAAAGTGGAGTGTATTTTTAAATGGTGCTTTATTCTAGAGCAGGGAATTCAATCGACCTTTGATGGATCATGAATAACGGAGATATGGAGGACTGAACCTGCCAAGATCAGAAATAAATAAATGAATGAATGTCATTAAATGTACCACAAATAATGTTAAAATGAAAGGTTGGCATTAATGAATTGATCAAATTGGGCATACCTGGACATACTTTATTTATTTACTACTAACTGTACCTACCTATTTTATTTCCCTTTGATTTAATCATCTATTCATTTCTATTAACTTTTACATTGTAAAACTTTCTGATACTTTTCTTTCCTGCATTCTGGTGATAATTAAAGAATGAAAAAATAAATATACAACAAAATAAGAAATACACTGTAATACCGTTTTGATGATAGATACTTTCATTCAAACTTTACTTTCAATTCCCAGAATAGAATATGCATTATCTTTCCAGAGTATTTATATATTTTTTTATGTTGCATTATCGCGTGCAATATGCTTGACAGGAAATGACATTTTGTGTATCTTTATTGTTGTCATGGTGCTTAAACGTGCTGTAGCGTGGCAGAAACAGGTTGTGGGTTTCTATTATTGAGATTATTCATCTTAATAGTTGCTCTAGCTGCTGGTTACTCTGTACGGATGTGCACTAAAACCAAAACAGATGTAAAACTATTATTGTCCTTTTGTTAAAAAGAAGACAACCACTGAAGGAGGTTCTGGGTTGCCTTGTGGTCAAACAGTCACTCTAATGACTTTCTAATCACCCGGAGAGAAGTCTGCACAATAACTGCAAGTCTGACCACAGTAAGACCACATGGACTTCCTGTTGAGGTTAGTTTCTCTGTGGTCAGAGGCTAAAAGTGAACGTTTCCTCCTGAGTTTGAGGATCTGGTCACACCAAGTGTATATTCACACAAACAGCAGTTTTTTCTTACATAAACGCATGTAAAGAAACAAATATGGGCCTGAAAATGAGCATGTTTCCTTTAAACAACATTCTCCAGGGAGCTGGCTCTCACAGAGTAAAATGAATGTGGCTCTTTTGTCATGTGTTATAACATAACAGAGAGCAGACAAGTGTTATAACCGTCTGTGAATAAGTTCTGGTTCATGAATACAGAAATCTGGTTCAGAACAGTGAGACCCTACAGTAGAGGTGCTTACTGTCCCCTCCTCTTGTGTTTTGCAGCATGATGGGACGCCTTATTGCCACAAGCCCTGCTACGCCGCCCTCTTCGGACCAAAAGGTGTCGTTTCTTCTTGTTTTCACCTTTTCTAAAAAAAAAGAACATTTTGGTCATTTTCAGGTTTGTAAATGTCAACGTTTGCGTGCGTTTCAGGCGTGAACATCGGCGGTGCCGGTTCCTATGTGTACGACGCTCCTGTCAACGAAGCCCCTACTGCTGTTTCCATGGAAACAGATGCTAAACCGGAGGGGCAGAAAAAAGCCCCCGCACGGGGACCAGTGAAGGGTGAGAAATATGTGCAGTAAAAATAGAAAAACTGTCATATGTTGGGAAGAGGATTGGGAGGTTTAGTTTAGATCTCTTTAGCTGTATAGATGACTGATACTGATAGATTTTAGAGAATAACACGGTAAAATCAAGAAGACAAAAGGAGAAACTCACAGAGGAAAAAAAAAAAATCAAATGTGAGTAAGAACTAAGAAAGAGAAACATGAGTGGGGTGAAGCGGGTACAGATGTTTCAGTCAAAGTGATAATGTGTGAAAAACAGGGCGATAAAAGATAAAAAAAGAATGCATTATTCCAATTCGATGTGTCTTTTTCAGCTGCGAGCTTCTCCTCTTTTTCTGGAGGACCCAACATCTGCCCCAGATGCAACAAGACGGTTTATTTCGGTGAGCAAAGTGGTGTCTTCATACCTCAGTTTGCATGAATTACTGTACATGAGTGTTGGAATGTAGGTGACTAAGGTGGCTGGTTTCCATGGTGACGACATGGTGTGTGTGTATGTGTGTGTGTGTGTGTGTGTGTGTGTGTGGGCAGCTGAGAAGGTGTCGTCTCTCGGGAAGAACTGGCACCGGCCCTGTCTGCGCTGTGAGAGGTGCAGTAAGACTCTGGCTCCCGGCAGCCACGCAGAGGTGAGAGAAATGCTCATATTTCTGATGATTTTTGTATTTTTCATCGTATTTAAGATTAAGAAGTATTTTCTCTTCTTTCCGTTGCAGCACGACGGACAGCCGTACTGCCACAAACCGTGCTACGCCGTGCTGTTTGGGCCCAAAGGTATGAAGTCAGAAACACTGAGAGAGACTGTCCTTAAAACAGGGCTTCAAAGACAAAAACACCAACAGTCTGCAGAAGGTCATCTTAGCTCTGCAAATATTTATCAGAGGCTGACAGCCGTGTTGGTCGAACCTCCGTAGGTGAAGCCAAATGAAGAAATGTTTTTGTGGCCTTGAAGCTGAGATTAAAGGGCAAGGAGAACATGAAGAGAGGAGGGAAATATTATTATGACCTTCATGCTCTCGCTGATCGCTGACACCATGCTTGGATTGGCGGGTGCCACCAATGGCACACCAACGCAACAAATGTGTAATAAATGTTTGGGGATATGTTGTAGAGCTTTCTTATCCGCATGCTCAAAGTTGTACTCCGTAAGATCTCCATCTATTTAATTGTCTTTTAAGTTAATATCTATCAAATGGTGAGTTAAAACAATGACCCACGAATATAAGCACTTCTACCTTGCCTTTTTTGCTGAGTATTCAAATATTCATATAACATCCATAATATTCGTACAATACTCGCCATACGCCGCCATGTTAGTGACGCTGCTGACAGCGGCTGGCCTGTCCGCCCAGGTTATCACCAATGGTTATGCTGCGTTCACTTGTCATTAAAAACAGAAATTCCAACTTCTGAGTTAGGCTAGTCGTAAGAGCATAAGTGTAATAGGAACATGTATGTGTGTGGATTTTCAGAGGGGAACATATAGGGGACGGACTGGTAGTAGGGAGGTGAATGTGTGTCAATAAAGTTTACAAAAGAGAAAAAAATAATAATTGTCAACACACATGGAGACCGTGAACGTGACAAGATGGAGGCTCTGAAAGAACAGGCTCACCTGCTGTTACATCTCACTACCAAAGAGGCCGCTAGAAACATCGTATCTCCGGCTTATGGAGTACAACTTTAAAATAAAAACATAATAGCTGGAGCTTTAATCCTTTTTGCAGCAGAAAGCTAAGGCTTCTAATGCGTCTTTCACGTCATCAAGTTGTACGTTACATGATGTCCGGTCCAAAATGGGCCAACAACTTCCAGAGTACTACCCCTACATGCTGTGTAAAATTAAAAAGCATAATAGCTAGGGCAGGGGTCAACAACGGGTGTCACCATTGGCACACGTTAGCACATTACCAATGGAACACTATTGCAACAAGTGTGCAATATATTTTGGGCGAAACTATGTATCGCTTTAAGATCCCCATGTCAAATGACCATTTTCACAGTCATTGGCTGATGCACCGCCTGTTATTTACGGTAGTTTGACTTTTTCCTGGGCCTTACGGTGGTTTGGTGGTTAGCACTGTCACCTCACAGCAAGAGGGTTCCTGGTTCGAATTTTGCATGTTCTCCCCGTGTCTGTGGGTTGTCCGGCTTCCTCCCACGGTCCAAAGACATGCACGTGTTAGGTTAATTGATGACTCTAAATTGCCCGTGTAGGTGTACCCCGCCTCACGCCCAATGTCAGCTGGGATCGGCTCCAGCCCCCCGGACGCCGATAGGGACAAGCGGTTGAAGATGGATGAATGACTTTTTCCTTGTGAAGCTTCGTGAAGCATTTTCTTTATTTTATGAAGTTGAGGTGGTTCGGGCATCTAGTAAGAATGCCCCCTGGGTGCCTCCCTAGGGAGGTGTTCCAGGCACGTCCAGCTGGGAAGACCCAGGACCAGGTTGAGAGATTATATCTCCACACTGGCCTGGGAACGCCTCAGGATCCCCCAGTTAGAGCTGGTTAATGTGGCCCGGGAAAGGGAAGTTTGGGGTCCCCTGCTAGAGCTGCTGCCCCTGCGACCCAACCCCGGATAAGAGGTTGAAAATGAGATGCGACGAGATGACTGCTCATTTCGCTCATGATATGTCTTGTAGCATATGTAAAAGATCACCATACAGACAGCAGTAATCTAGTTTGGTTTGTTGTGTCTCCCTCAGGTGTAAACACCGGAGGTGTCGGTAGCTACATCTACGACGAACCTGCTGAAGCTGAGGCACAGCCCTGAGACCCAACATTCCAGCGCCTCAAGGACCCTCGATGTCTTTTTGATTTGCCTTCTACGGTCATGGTGCCAGATGATTCACAGGGATGGATATTTAGATGTTTCTGTTGTTTGTATATTGTTTAAATATCTATTTTTTGTACTGATACAAACCTTTAACATGTCCTCCCATGTGAGTTTCAGATTTTCCTTCTTAGTTTCTCTGTTCTCTTTGCCAAATTAATTATAACAGTGGATTACGGCACCAAGACTGATAGTTTTTCAGACTTTTGTTCACTTATGAGATGTACTGTATGAAACGTACCGGCCCACCAACTTACTGTCAGTGTTAATCGAACAGGTTCATCCTGGTTCTAAAAAAGAGGGGTGAGGTGTAGACGTAGCTGAGAACAGACATGCATTTTACTGAATGTTATAAAGGGGACTTTGGGGTCTGTTTGGAACAAAAAGTGTTCAAATGTGCATCACATTTTCTATAGTAAAACTATGTGATACCAAACATGTGTTCAGTGTCTGTGAAGCTAGGTTAATGTATTAAACATAGGCAACACTCCACAAGTGTAATTTATCATAGAAAATGCCAAGTTCAGTTAAAAAGAGCATTAAATACACAAGGGAAACATCTGAAGAGCTGCAACTAAAGATTGTTTTCTTTGTTCATTCATCTGTTCCTTAAATTAAGCAGTGAAGCATTTAGACAATCGTCAAAAGTGCAAATTTCCCAGAGACCGAAAGGCTTTAGATTGCTTGTTTTATCTGACCGACAGTCCAAAACCCAAATCTTTTATTATTATTTTTAATAACTTAAACAGAAAAGAAGTGTTTACAATGAATAAGGTGGATAACCCCCCCTGCATAAAAAAGAATGAAGAGCTGTCAGGAAGGAAACGAACCGCAAAAGATCTGTTCCAGTCAAAGAGCTGTAATACCCATCAATATCTGTAAATCTGTTTCAGTGAGCAGGAGCATAAAAACCCACATGAGCTTCACCACATTTGAACCGATTGAATCAGGTCATAAATTCACATCAAATCTGTTGCAAGAGCTTGGGGTGCTTCTTAAAGCTCTGGTGTAGCCTGGAAGCTCCTTCTTCTTATGTATTATTATTATTATTAAATTATTGTTTAATATAATTTCATATTTATTATCAGTTTTTTTTCATCACTTACATTTGTGCCCCGCTTTAGAAAAGTGCAAACAAATAAAAAGGTAAAACGTCAGAGACAGGATGAAGTCAGAGACGCCCCTTACTGGAAACAAGGTCTCCCGGAAGTGGAGATCTGTCAAGCTAAACAATGGGCTGAACAGAATACTATCGGAAGCTGGAAAAGTCTCTTCAAAATAGTAGCACAGAAATTCAATTTCAATTCAATTTTATTTATGGTGCCAAATCATAACAAAAATTATCTCAGGACACTTTACATAGTGGGTATAGACCACACTCTATGACTTATTTATGATTTACATAGACCCAATAATTCCCAACGAAAACCTTCCCTATTACAGGCAGGAACGAACAGACCCAGCTCTGTGGAGGACGGACATCCGTCTGCACCGGTTGGGGAGGAAGAAAAGGAGAGAGAAAGAGAGAAAAGACAAAGACAGACGCAGAGATGCAAGCGACCACAAAGTAACTATAATAATATCTATAGTAATGTGAATATGACTTATATGTTATAAGTCATATTCACATTATGGTAGTTAATATAGTAGAATAGTAAGAAACAAGCACAGCTAAGGTGATAGAATATGACAATGATAATAATTATGGTGGTAAATATGATCAGTGATAAGTAGCGGTACCTGAGAGACGATAAAGCACAAACAACTCCGGGGAAGAAGAGAATAAGTAACATGCATTGATGAGACATGAATGATACGAGTGACATGAGTGTCAGGAACAGGGTTATCCCCCGGCAGACTAGGCCTATAGCAGCATCATTAAGCAGAACAAAATCAGCTTCGGCCCCTGTAAATCACAGAAAATGTTGCACTATATTAACGCGTTGCAAACATGACAGCAATTGGAGATACCTGTATGTTATTTGAACCACATTTGAAACGTTATGCTTTTTATACTCCCCTACATGTATCTGACAGCTTTGCACTATATGTATAGTATATGAAGAGCTCTTTTCCAAAACGAGATAAAAGCCAAATTAAAAAAAAATGAGTTTGAGCCACTTTGCTGTATACAGAACCTTTTCACTGCTTCATCAGTGTTTCTGCCAAATCTCTATATTTCCCTGTTTAAAATGCTCCTCAAGATGCAGTTCCTTTCCAAACCGCGACCAGCGCCAAACCTGTTTTTAGCCTAAATGCGATACGTCCTCTCCACCAATCAGAATCCAGTGAGCGTTCTATGCGATCCAACATGGCGGCGCTCTGAAGCGGGAGAGTTTTTTGTTTTGTCTGTCCGTTCAACATGTTCAGACTGAGCCATAAAAACCATTCTGACAAGATAAACTGAATATTAACCAAATGTGTGGGTCTGGGTAAAAAATGTCATTTTCCTGAAAACTATTAAAATGGATTTATAGCGATTTGGAAAAGAGCTCCTCATATATATATATATATATTTAAGGCAGAGAAAAAACTCTATACTGTATGAGTTTTAGCATGGCAAGTTTACGTTGTCAAATTAAAATCTTAAAAACATCACAAGTGTTTAACAGGCAGATTCCAACATTAAAGTCAATATATTTCAATTTGACTATTTAAAAAAGTACTATTAAACAGTTAACAATTAAAATGTAATTATGGTGTCCAGGGTGTACCCCGCCTCACGCCCAATGTCAGCTGGGATCGGCTCCAGCACCCCCCGCGACCCCGACCCCGGGATAAGCGGTTGAAGATGAATGAATGAATGAATGAATGAATGCCCCCCCCCCACACACACATTTTTTGTATACCTTTTTTTTTTTTTTAAGTACCATTTTATCAATTTCTACATTTCCAACACCTTTTAAAGCATTTTTGTACATTCACACTAATTCCCAACTGCTGCCTACTGACTCTGTGTTTGTGTTTCTACCTTGGTTTGGATATGTGTCAGGGAAGAAGCCATACGTCATTTCATTGATAATACAGATTCTGATTCTAAATCGTCTTATTTTGAAATGCCTTGCCGGAAGTAATTTATGTTTTATTCTGAGGCTTCTTCCTGCTTTACTAACCAAGCTCACTCGCAAAGACGCCATCTCGACGAAAAGGACGTCCGTCGGTTTGTTTGTTTGTTTTAGCAGCAGAAATAATTGGAAATATATATTTTTTAAATCCCCACAAGTTGACCCACAGTAGAGACGACACTTTAACGTTATATTCGTTAAGAATATACGTGTTTTATCTGCGCTTTGTTAGCAAAAACAAACCGTTGGCCTTGTTAGAACTAACTTAGCCGCGGAGGGATTTCCGCAGCCTGTTTTATGTTGTTGCCATTTCAAAGACATGTTGCACGGATCCTCGACTCACAACGATGAAGCCAACATCGGCAACGTCGAAAACAACAACCCGATATCGTTGTTCCCCAGCTGCGATGGGGCGAACACGGCTAACAAGACAGCCAGACAGGCGCTGCTGAAAAAAGGAGGGAGGAAGCCGCGGTCGACGGCGCCGCCGCATCACCAGAAACCTCCGAGAAATAGCCCCAACATCCGCGTTTCCTCCTCCGACAACAACAACAACAACAAAAACACTCTGGCAGCTTTGTCGACCAACAAACCCGCAGCTCAGCCCGGTACCGAGCTGCCTCCCGGTACACACACGGTGCTGACCTTCCATCAGCTCAAACAAGGAGCCAAGAAAGAGGTAACAACATACACACACACACACACACACTGTTGACCAGTCTGTTCTATTATCACTTTTTGTGTTCCTTTGTCCTCTGTCAATTTTGTTTTTTTATTGTGTACATAGACTATTATAATCAATAATTATTTTTAGCTTATTTTAAGAATGTATCATGTGAAGCACTTTATGATTATGTCTGTATAATGCGATGTATAAAGTAAACTATTATTTTATTTTTATTTAGCGCCTCGATGCTTTTGTTATTTGCACTTTCCTCTTCTTCTGCTGTAACGTTGCACATTTCCCCACTGTGGGGCTAATTAAGGATTATCTTATTGTCTGTGCTGCAGTTGTGGAAGTTTTACGGTAAAATACATTCAGCTGTTACCAGAAATTAAATATAGTACCAAACTTGTGTTTACATTAAAAATACGTAATAATATTTTACGTTAAAAATACAATATAACAAAAATAATATCAACTTTAATTTATATAGCACCTTTTACAGTCAAAACGCTGTACAACAACAATTGGGAGTGATTACCCAAAAAATCAGTTTTTGTAGTTCAAACAATAATGAAGCCTTTCAAATAATCATGTATTCCTGAAACAAAGTGGATTAATAGTGAAATAGTCCCCTGTGGGCATGAGGCACTGTCAAGTGACGCACTTACTAAATCCAAACGAAATGTGCGGTGAATAAGCCCGACTTCCTCTTTCTGCTGGCAGCTGCACAGAGATAAAAAGCCCCAAGTTGCACACTGCTTGCAGCTTTTGTGTACAATAAAAAGTAGAGGAAGCGCACGTAAACGGTGCAGGGTTCGTCACACAGCTATATGATGTGGGAAATGTATGTGTCACAATTTAAAACCTTGTTGATTTAACAGTAATGCAGGAAGTGAAGGGGACAAAATTAGGTTTGAGCCATATAATAGCTCACATCTAACAACAGTAAAACGCAAGCACATCCGAATAAAACAATTATAACCCTAAAACACAGAGTGCTGCAAAGAACAACAAAAGAACATGTGGCGATAGAGACGCCACCGCACAAGGTTCTGGTTCTGGCCTGACAGCAGTGTGGCTCCCTGCAAGCAACATGATTAATTAATTTATTTGGCATATTTCCAAATGGACATTTTGGCTGTTGATAATTTAATCTGCCAGACAACTCTATGTGGCAACTCTATACCAGCAAAAAACCCCAGTCAAGAATGATGTTTCATGCTCAACGTGAGGGGGTTGATTCGTCGAGCAATAGAATAATAATATTTACCAGAGAAGTGGATAAATAAGAGTTTGTTTCTATTTCTTAGCTCCTGAAATCGAAAGTCGGCAGATTGGAGCGAGGAGCCGCACAGCCGGCGGGCCAACCTGCCCGTAACCTGCCTCGGCACGATCAGGTCACCCAGAACATGATCACACGGAGCCACAAGCCCAAGCAGGGCCAAACTCCTGGAGCTTCTCACTCCGCAAAGAAGAAAGATAACAGCAGCCCGAGTAAGACCCTTTCCCCCCATCAGCCACCACTCCGAGAGCAGAAAAAACCCCTCCACGCCTCTGACAACGTGAAGATCGCAAACACGCTGCCTGCCGAAGCCGCCCCCGAATACCTCAAAGATGGCGAGAAGGTTTACGCCGGAGCTAAGTTCAGCGAGCCACCGTCACCGAGTGTCTTACCCAAACCGCCCAGCCACTGGGTCGGAGAAAACGAGCCCCAACAGAGCAACCAAAGCAGAGAGCAAATGACTGTTCACCTGAAGTCGCTGCTGAAGGTTCAGGATCAATCATGACCACATCTGACATCAGATTTACACTGACTGCCAACATTTGGAAAACAGGCATTCATGTGAATTGTGAATTTGGCCTTTAACACGCTGAAATACGATGAAGGGAGTTTTTTTTATTAATGTAGTACAATTTTCCATAACTCAACACGCTGCCTGCATTTGTGAACATTTTGGAGACGTTGTGTTGTTGCTGGAGATCTGACAGACACGCAGGGAATGTCAGGTGGTTCTTAAATATTTTCTTGTTGCGGAGGAAAGAGAAAATACCAGGTTCCGGGATTGAATCTGTGTATTTGAAGGTTGAGGTCGTTTCCAGCAGCAGCCCGGTCGGCGTCTCGTGTTTACATCATGCAAAGTGACAACAGCACTTTCTTTAACACTTTTCAAAAGGCAGCCTTGTGTTGATTTTTTTTTTAAAGAGCTTGTGTAAATGTACAAAATATATTGTAAGCATATATTTGTGTATATTTTTCCTTGTTATTTTAAATGAGATTCTAGTTTTGTTACTGAGGTTTTTCAAAAAAAACAAAACAAAAGAAAACAAAAAAAAAACATCCCTTGCAAACTGAGGCGCTTTGTTACAACTCAGTGGACGTAAGAAAGACTTTTCAAAGTGATTTGCACTGAAAGTCGGGGGGGGGGGCGGCGATGTTCCAAAGTCGACCAGCCACTTCGATAAATTCACCAGCCGGCTTTTAGCACAGGAGAGGACTTCAAGATCCTGGCCGGGCACTTTTCTAAATGGCCCAGATAGCGCTCACACGAAGAACCGCTGGTTGCTGAACTTCCCTTCCCTGAACACGGGTCCTGCCGGTGGAAAGCCAAGAGTGGAATCAGGGAGCGGACCGACGAGGTGACGACAGTGTGAAAAGTCTCACAATCAGCTGCTGCAGAAAGCCAGCATCCAGACCGAGCGCTTTTTCTTTCTTTTTTTTCTTTATTGCACTGACTCCGAGTACGTTCACATTAAGCCGGCTAAATTTAAAATACCCTTTTCTCGTCTATCCACCATGAGCCGTGTCTTTCACACCCAAAACCAAAGCTTTTCCCCACATCCAAAATGGCTAAATCTTAACACGTGGACTTGTGCGTACGGGGAAAAACTGAACCCGACGTGTGAAACCAGCCTGCCTGTCATGGTTGAGGAGCGTGTGACAGTGAGGAGACATTCTTCTGTCTTTTCCAGCGTTCTCTGTGATTACTCATTTCCACTGGCAATATAGGCGATCACCAGAGTAGCATTTTTGTCAGGAGATGTCATGATTAGAATTAGTCGATTGTAAGGGAAACTATTGGAAAATTACCTATTTGGATAATGGCTTAATTATTTCCATCATTGCCTAAGCAAAAAAAGCCAAACATTTGCTGTTTCTGCCTTCTTAAATGTGATTACTGGTAACTGAGCCTTGTTAACCAATTATTAACAAACGAGCAGGCAACCGAGTCCCAGTTCACCCGTCCAGGAGAGGGAGTTGGACATAAGACTTCACGCAGACCGCTGCTCACTGGTAGTGCAGTAACAATGTTGCAGGCATTGTCGTGGACACAAAACACTGTGGATTAAAACAGTGTGAATCAGTCAAAAATGATTGTCAGTGGTTAAACGGTTCATCATAGCTACCCTAAATGAAAACACTTGTTACCATAATAACCTCAGTCATAATCATAAAACAATGACTTGACAAGCAGCAGAGAGCTAGCGAACAGATATTGATTATATATTTGTTCCATTCTCTGGCATTAGAAACACATGACGTTAGAGAGAACAAGTGAATGGTGGATCCAGCTGTATTCAAATCCAATAGAGATGGTCACAGAGAGCAGGAGAGGACAGAAAAGTGGTCTGGGGCGGTGTGTAAATGCTGTGCAGGAAGAGATGACGTCGTTTTCATATTGTTCCCTTTGTTTCCATGAAAACGCTCACACGATTTTTTTGAAACGTACTCTGCATTTAAACGATAGTATGGCTTCATGTGGACGTAGTGTCACTTTTGTCTGTATGTTATTTCTTTTAAGGCGGTGTTTTTCGCACACTTCATTTCACATACCTCTGCGTTCATTTTCATTTCTTTAAGATACTTTAAAGTACAGCTGCAACAATTAGTCGACTAATGGTCGAGCCACAGGAGAGAAATCAAGGTGTCCTGCTTTTCTCTTTAATATCACATTAAACTGAATATCTTGACCAAACAAGACATTAAAAGGCATTTTATTGAAAAAAAGATGTATCAATGAAACTAATTGTGAGTTGCAGCCCTACTTTAAAGCACGTTCATGTTTACCAAGAGTGCAGTATGTGTTGATGTGGCACAGATGATGTTGTGATAATGATTGTTTTGAGTGGTTTCTGTGGATGCAGGCGGCGGCTGCTGCTGGATGTTATTTCTTGACTTCTGTGACGTCACGTAAATGGAAAATTGTATTACTGTACCAAAAACTGCCCATTTTATTACAGTGTTTTAAAATGATTTCAGTCATGAGAATATGTTTAACAACACTCCTCCATGCCACAATTTGGAAAAAAAAAAGTTTATTTTATGAAGAGTGTCTTTCATATCTAAATTCAAAATGATATTAAAATATTGGATACCCCTATTTTATGTTGCATCTGTGTTTATTATAAAGGTTGGAGAAGTGAAACATTGTTACAGGCACAAGGAGCTCTGTAGTCTGATTCGTGAGGCCAATTTAGATCCTCTCAGCCTCCACAAAGACTTCGGTTCTTACCTTTCAAAATAAAAGTGGAGTGCGGATGGTCTGCAGCTCCATAGAGCACAGATCAGGGTTCCTACACAGTTTTGAAAAGTATGGAATTTAATTTGAGTCATTTCCAGGTCTGGTTAAAAAGGGAAAAAGTATGGGGAAATGTTTGTGGTGTTTCCAGACTATTATCTCATATATACAAATCAAAAACAAGTTTACTAACGCAACACAGCCGACCTGTAGATGATACGAAACTCATCAAGCTGGCTGTAGAATGGTGCCGGGTTACCATGGTTACTGTTTGCCGTGCGACTGCGATTCTCACTTTCTTCCACAAATGTCGTCTACATTTTATTTATGCTTCATTTTTATTAAACATATAAGTATGTTTACTCCATCTAAAGCCAATGAAGCATAGTTTTGGTAAATGGACTTGTACTTATGCTATATAACCTTTCTAGTCTTCTGACTACTCAAGGCACTTTCACAGTGTTTGTCACATTCACCCATTCACACAGACATTCACAATGATGGCAGTGGATCTACATACCATCTAATCTAATCTGACCATTCACACCACATTCACACACCCATGCTCAGCACAGGGAGCAATACAGGGTTCAGTGTCATGCCCATGGACACTTCGACCTGCGGACCGGGGAATGAAACCCCCCATCTCTCGAATGGAGGACGACCCACTCTTTCACTGAGCCACAGTCGCCCCATTTGTAGTTCCTGGTTAATTGTACATCTCTACTGTTCCTGTCTGTAGGGGCTGTGGGTACAACAGGTCTGTAGAGAGGCTGAAGGTCTTCGAGGCAGTTCCTTTGCTGCATGGCTCCCCCCCCCTCTCTCTCTCTCAGCCCATTTTCTGTCTGTCCGATATAATAAAAGGCTTGAACAACTGGCAAGAGACAATACGAAGGTAAAAATGTCATGGCAACATAATGACATACACAGTCATAATTTAGCATATGTGTTCAAATTTGGATTTGAAAAGCATTTGTTTACAAAATAACATCTAACAATTAGTATTCAGATGTTAAATATTGATGGGAAAATCCTCAAAGAAGTCTGGAAAATAATGGAATATGTAGGAACCCTGGCAGTGGAAATTTTTTTTTGAGTTTATAGTTGAAAGCCTTGGGAGTTGGTAGAAGAGGTGGAAGGGCGTGGCAAAGTCCAATCCTTGTATTTCCACAATGCCGCAGTGCTGTGTTCCCCGTTGTTTGAACAGATTAGACTAAAACAAAACAACGCAATAGCCTTTTTACCTCTTTCCTATCAATCAAAAGGTGTCTCACTGAATCAGAATCAGAAAATAGTTAAATAATCCCAGGGGGAAAGGATTTAAATGAAGTGATCGTAATTGCTCACAGGTTGGGCCACGTTGTCTGTTTTTGTCTGGACCGGGAAATCGTATTTTGAAAGGGTGTTACATCAGACTTAACAGCCCCGTAAGAACGCTCTGATCATGTTTATAGTTCAAGACAAAACACAAGACATTGGGTAGAAACTGAAGCATTTTGGCCTCAGTTAATGTGACATTTAGTCAACACACACACATGTAAATATGTTTGACTTGCTGTAAGAGTCAGCGTTTTAAAATGAAGATCGTACTTCTAAGATAGAAAATTGAGTCTCAAAAACAAAGTAAAAGAGAAGTTGCCTCAGGCTTCTTTCTGCAGGAAAGAGATTAGATTTGCAAGAAAAGCAACTGTCGCCACAGAATTAGGAACTAATGGCTCACTAACCACAGGCACAGTACCAGCTCGTCATGTTGAGGTTATTTACCAAACCAACAGGTCTCAGAGCAGTAGGACATCATCTTCTGTGACATCAGGAGTCACTCTTCACCTGTGTGTTCATGTGTGCTCGAACGTCACCACGAGTGTTCTCTGTTAAAGAAAAGCATAACCAGGACCGTTCCTGAGCCATCAAACTCTTTTCAGGAGGTGAAACACACTTCTGTGACATCCCGTACATGGAAGATTGTATTACTGTACCAAAAACTGCCCATTTTGTTACATCCATCCATCTTCAACTAACTGACATTGGGCGTGAGGCGGGGTACACCCTGGACAGGACGCCACAGTCTATATCAGGGCACATAGAGACGAACAGAGACAGACAACCATTCACACTCACTCACACCTACGGGCAGAATTCTTTTTTACAGTGTTTTAAAATGATTTCTGTCATGAGAATATGTTTAACAACACTCCTCCATGCCACAATTTGGAAAAAAAGTTTATTTTATGAAGAGTGTCTTTCATATCTAAATTCAAAATGATATTAAAATATCGGTTACCGCTATTTTATGTTGTGTCTGTGTTTATTATAAAGGTTAGAGAAGTGAAACATTGTTACAGGCACGAGGAGCTCTGTAGTCTGATTCGTGAGGCCAATTTAGATCCTTTCAGACTTCGGTTCTTACATTTCAAAATAAAAGCCCTAGTCTGCATAACTGTTGGGACAATCGGGCAGGTCGTGCACCGCAGCAGTCTGAACGTTTTCATGTTGTTGATTCATTCCGTCCCCACTGTGTAAAGACCTTTACTCTTACTCCCAGAGACCTTTCTCTCTGCATCTAAGTTTACGTTACAAGCAAATGTGGTCCGGATATGTTTTGTTTACTATCGTGACACATCTGATACTTCAGCGTGTTGTGGAGACAAAAATCAAATTTTCTCAATTCAGATCTTGGCAACTTTCATATCCGGTGCTCAATCCGATGCATATGCGAACACTGACGGATGCAACCGCTCGTAATTCATGTGTTTTTCCACATTATGCATCACTGAGCAGACACCTAGTCCCGCTCTATGTGGAAGGGCGTGGCAAAGCATTGGTGTTTGCCACCCGGGAAATACGACAGTTCGAGCCTTGTATTTTTTTTTCGAGCAGATCTGAGTAGACCTCTTTCCTATCAATGAAAAGGTGTCTCACTATAGACAGAAGTGATCTTATTATACTTAATTGTAAACATTTGGTAGAAACTGAAGCATTTTGGCCTCAGTTAATGTGATATTTAGTCAACACACACATGTAAATATGTTTGACTTGCTGTTAGAGTCAACATTTTAAAATGAAGATCGTACTTCTAAGATAGGAAACTAGGTCTCTCTCAAAACTCTCAAAAAACAATCAAACAAAGTAAAAGAGAAGTTGCCTCAGGCTTCTTTCTGCAGGAGGACCGCAAAAGTGTAGATTTGCAAGAAAAACAACTGTCTGTGCAACTTCCACAGAATTAGGAACTAATCGCTCCATCGCTTATTTACATCACTGGAGATGACACCCCTAAATGCCAGTCTGATATATCAGGGACTCCTAATGCCAATGAAGAAAGGGGGCATGAGTTTTGGGCCTCTCTCTCTCTCTCTCTGGCCCTCTCTGATCTTGGCACAGCTCTGATCTCCCCCTCCCTTCTAGACTCTCTGGACCCTTTGACCTTTGAGGGACTGAAACTCATTAAAGAGTGAAGAAAATGGCCTCAGCTCATAAATAACTCATCCTGTGAGACTCCTCTTTAGTGTCACAAATGCACAGTGGGAGTTTATTCCGTGAAATCTCAATTTGTTGGTCCCACACTCTTAATCCAGTTTCACAGGGTCTCTGTGAGGCTGCTGTGACCTCTGTCTTCATCATTTAGCTCCAGAAGTTGATGTACTCCTCCTACATAAGAGAGAAAAAAAATCAGATCATGAGGAAGTGAATGTGCTGTTTCCTCTTTAAGATGCACCAGTTTAGAGACTTGGACACTTTAGAGCAGCAGGTAAATAGAAGAAGAACGATGGCTGGATCCAGATGGATCCAAATGACTTTAACCACGGTACTGATGCTGCAGTTTACAGGTAAGAATACACAAAGCATGTTTATTATCATTTTTGTTACTTTCTTAGCTATAACCTTCATTTACCTGAGACAGACACGTAGTAGTCTGTTTTTCCAGTAAGGCGAATAAATAGTGTTATTTTGATGTATCTTTATTCTTTTCTCTCTCTCATCTTCCCAGCAGCAGCAAACGAACAGACTTTCAGCTCCTCCACTGTCAGAGCTGGAGATGAAGTCACGTTGCCTTGTGAGAGTTTGATAAATGGTCAAAATAACTGTGAGAGAACTACATGGTCCTTCACTGAATCAATAAACACAGCAGTTGTAGAGCTGGTTATTGAAGGGAAGATTGTTGAGAACTCTAAACCTAAAGACGCACTGAGAGTTACAAAGAACTGTTCTCTGGTTATAAAGAAGACCACACTGGAGGATGTTGGACGTTACGACTGTCGACAGATCCTATCGGGACAAATGGACTCTGTGGTTCTTCTGTCTGTTGTCACCCGTGAGTATTTACATCATAATGTTTACAATCTGTCCTATTAGAACAACAAACTGAAACATAATTCAGATTACAGTGATGAAGTTAAATTGACTCTTTCTCTCGTTATATCTCCATCTTCACCAGTGACTGAACAGAAGGACGGTGATGAGGTGACGTTACACTGCTCTGTGGCATATAAACAATGTATCCACGCAGTGAAGTGGCTGTTTAAGAGTCAAGCTGTGGATAAAGATAACCAGCTGATGACGACATCACAGTCTCCCTGCTCTGTGTCTGTGACCTTTCTGACTTCTGATTCTAGTTACACGTCAAGACATGAG
Organism: Echiichthys vipera; assembly: GCF_963691815.1. NCBI lineage: Eukaryota > Metazoa > Chordata > Actinopteri > Perciformes > Trachinidae > Echiichthys > Echiichthys vipera. The sequence goes on along the minus strand of NC_139844.1, from coordinate 8,214,926 downwards.
TTATATACATGTGAAGCGTATGATGGTGACAGAAGGCATTTGTTTCCCTTCAGCCCTCAGTCCTCAGCTGAGACACCAGGTGAGAATGTATCTAATATATTAAATGAATGTTACAACACAACAGTTTGTTGAACTGTGTTCATGTGTTCAGGTGAGAACACAACAACAACTACAACAACAACAACAACAACAGAGCCGACAACAACTGAAAACAGCATTAAAGCAGGTGCCAATTCATACAAGGCAGAACTCAGAATACTTATATATCTGTTTCTGCAATCTCTGTCTCTCTGTCAGTCTCTCTCTCTCTCTCTCTCTCTCTCTCTCTCTCTCTCTCTCTCTCTCTCTCTCTCTCTCTCTCTCTCTCTCTTTCGGAAACATCATCCAATGCAAAGATGCGACTAGATCCAAATTTGCACCAGGCGACACAAACAATGCAAATGTTTGAAGTTAATGCGATATCTGACGGACCTGTGGACGAGAGTAGGTTGGGGCGTGAACACAACAAAAGAGTTCTCCCAGTTCCTGGGTTAAAGTTGATCTCATCAGCTTTGTGAACAGGTTTGAAGAGGACACTCTCTGGAACTTCTCGTGGTATTTAGGAGCGGTAAGATCAAATACTAGGCTCACATGTTTAACAGGTATTATGTTACCAACTTAGTGTGTTTGCATCAAGCCCCAACCACAGTGACTTCCTGGTTGATCCAATACAGAAGTGCCAAAAACTGCATTTCTCAGAGTGTCCACTAGGAGCAGGTTTCATAATAGAGCAGTTTCTCATTGACTCCCATGTTAAACAGGCCGTTTACACAGCATAATTAACCCTGTTTAAGGCCTGGTACAAAAAAATCACTTTAGTCTGTATGTTTAGGTCATATCTCCATGACAACACTGATGGGGTGGATTTTTTTGTACCAGGCTAGTTTTTATTTTGTTGGAGGATAACGTTTTTGAATAATTAGGGGCGTGGCCTCTTGAGTGACAGTTAGCCTCAGGCCCTCACTTCTCCTTGGAGGCTAGTCTCAGGATTAGCATGCTATCTCCGTCATCTCGACCTGGACTGAGGTCATTCCTGTGGTGGTGTTACCATAAGTGACAAGTTTATCTAGTAATGTGTTCTGTTAGCCTGGCTCCCGGGCAGTGGTGCTGATGTTGCTAACATCAGGTATACGTCAGCAAGACGGACGTATCTCCCTCCCCCGATACATCACATCATTGCCCTTTTTTGGTAAGAGGAAATGAGGCGGAGTTAACGTTTGACAAGCTGTCAAGCGCCTCTCAGCGACGATTACGATTGGATCAAGGTGAGAGATGAGCCTCGACAAAGAGGCTACGTTAATTTGTTTAGACAGTCTATGCATGCTAACATTTGTTTATTAGCACTAAACACAAAGAACAGCTGAGGCTCATGGTGGGAATGTGGATAGTTTCTGGTCATGAACCAAAGTATTGGATGAACTCAAATGTTGATCTGATGAAAACTCACCACAGTAGTTACATTCCGATCGTGAACGACTGTATAAAAGTTCATGGTAATCCATCCAATAGTTGTTGAGATATTTATCCAAAGAGGAGGACAGAGCGACACTCGCACGACTAAACAAATGAGCCTCTGTTTTTTTGAATACCTTTCCTCTGTGACATTATATCGGTGTCCCACAGCTTGTGCAGGCTGGTCTGCTCTGGACTACATCATGGTGGTGATGCGTGTAACTGAACTCATCCTCATGACTGTGATCACTGTTCTTCTCATCAGAGCTGGAGGTGAGAAAACATTTGTTCAGACGGATGAACACAAACTGTGTGTTTCCAGCTCAAATGCTCCTCTGTGCTCTATTCTCTCAGGGATCCACAGCCCACCTGCTGACAGCACTGTGAGTTGAAGAGAAGTGAAGTTTGATATCTGAATGATCAGGAGTGTGAGGGTTTGTCAGTGATGTTCAGATGCTGCTGGTAACTGTTCATGTTACTGTGATGCACATCACATCGGACAGGCACTGGTGGTGTGTTCAGGTGCTTTCAGAGTGACTGTGTTTGTGTTTCACAGGTGAAAAACAATGAAGGTGAAGCTGACGGTGTGGTGACCTATGAAAACTCTGGAGAGCCTTCTGTCTCTGTCAGACCATAAGCACCAGCTGTTCAGAGAAAAGACCGACACTGATGTTACATAACAGCACATTTACACGAGCAGGCCTTTGCATCTCAAATATATATTTATATATATCTTTTCTTTGTCGATGTGAGAAATGTGGGTGTGTTTTCAACATAATGTCTTATCAGGAATCAAATGTCTTCAGTTCAGAACACATCAGCTGGATTTGAACTTCATTTATTCTCATTAACGTCCTTAAATTGTCCTCTAGCTGCAGATTTCACAGCTGATTTTAAGATTGACAGTTTGTTTTTGAGGCTACAGCAGCATTAGCTCAGTTTCATGTCTGTGAATCCACTTTGGAGCATTGCTCTTAACATATTTATGTATATATACAAACTGCAAATAAAGAAATGTTTATCACTTAATTCTACACTGTGTTGTGTGGTTCTTTCATGTACAACAGTGTCATAATGGAAAAGGGATATTCTAGAAGTACAACCTCCCTCCTCTTATCCATTTCTAGTGACACTTCCCTCTCTAAATGTCTCCAAATTCACACAGAAATTGTAGAATTGTTTATATTTAGTAGCTCATAATATAATAACTATATTAAAATATAATATATGCTATAATACAATGCCTGGGACGATCAAAGTGGAAGCAGCAGGTCTCAGATCAGTGAGACATCATGTCATGTGGGAGTCCGATCCACCTGTGTGTTCATGTGTGCTGTAACATCACCATCGATCCTGTCTGTTCTCCGACACACACCATCCAAAAAGAAACATGATGCATTATTGGAAACATTAATCTAAACCTTCAATCCTCACACGTTCAACTTCCTCCGTCCGTTTCTTCTTTTCAGGAGGAGAAACACGTCACAGATGCACCGTTGGACTGCCCTGACCAACAGAAGTTTAGTCTGCTTCCTTTAAACTAAAACTAAGACAGTATATTTTCAGTTTACGTTTTATGAACTAAACAGAGTTATGAGTATACTTACAGTTTTTCTTGATTGCTAAGACACATTTCTTGAAAGCTTCTCTCCTTTTCTCTAAACTGTAAACACAAACCCCAATTTTCAAGCTACGTTCACAAAACCTCAGACTCTTCTTGCAAAACCGAACTTTCCCCTCAAAACAGTTCAATCTGTGCCCAAAACTGAACTTTGTTGTCAAATCGTGCCCCAAGTCAATCTAAATTAAAAACACTACTGAGCAGCCACTAAACACTACATAGAAAAATAGAAAACACAAAGCTCAGGACATGAAGTTGAATGCATGTTGCAAAACAAAAAAACTTGCATTTAGCACTTTACACAAAGACAAAAAAACAGAAATCTTGTGCATTTACAAGCAACACTTGTACAAAACAAACAGAAATCATATGCATTTGCCACTTGTGTACATGTGCCACCTGTCCTCCCACCCCCATGTGTCAGTCTTTCAATTCTACAAAAGGAGAACATGCAGTTACAAAAAATATACATGGAATACTACAGACAGTTAGACTAACCCTCCATTACAATACTACAGTACATTGACACAGTGATGTACTGAAACATATATTTACTATATATATTTATTGACCACCTCGATCTCCTCTCACACAAACTCTTCCTCTCAGATTTCTATCCATTGTAGTGCCTCACAAATCAGTGCTCTCTGAACTGGCTTTATATATTCCCTCACATCATTAGCCACAAGTGTTATCAATTTTGAGTTGTTGTGTCCAAGTAGTGACAACCGTGCTTTAATTGTGTTTGACTTTTGCCACCTGTGCTTACCATTATGCAGCACATGTGCATCACAATGAAAATGTGTTGGTAAGTTGTGTCTAAACAGGTGAAAAGTGCTCATGGTTTTGCAAAAATAGTGATTGATTCAATCAGTGTGTTCAGGCAACAGAGAAATTGGTTCAGACAACAGGGTTTAGTGTTTTCGCAATTGAGAAAAACTGTAAGTGTTCATGACTTATACTGATGAGTATACAGAACAGTCTCAGGAACCAGATTAAAAGGCGTTATGAGGAAATGATCTTAATCACAGGGAGTAGATTCAGCATCTCTCTGCTAAAGTAATATTCAAGGATCAGTTCATCATCAGAACAAGAGACAAAAGAAGAAGAAGACGCAGAGGGACTGAGAATCACGATGGATGAGTTCAAGCTAGACTTCAAAACAGCAGTCAAAGAAACCAATGGGTGACGCCGCGCTGGCTACGTCTGTCTCTTATAAAGTCTGCGGTCTGTGTGCGCCAGAACTACGTCCTTAGCAATATGCATATTTTTGTGCATGTTATCAGTGGCGGATTAAGGTGGTCATGGGCCCCTAGGCTACTGTTTGTTTGGGCCCCCCACATTATTAATCCTGCTTTATCAGAAAGAAATCCACTAAACCAGAAGAAGAGCCCGCTACCCTGTCAATTTTGTTCTTTCAGTCGTTGTGCTTTTCTTTTTCATGCTCCACTATCACATTTCCTTGCTGATATTTCGCCGCTTTACTGTCCAGTAACAGTGAGTGACGTATCTTTGACAACAAAACTGACCTTATGAACCCGGCCACATGATGGCAGCTGATTGGGTTAATGTGTCCCATATCTATCAAATCAGCGACATAATTGTTTTTAAATGTTTTTTAAGGACCCCAATAGCTGGCAAGTTTTTTTCCCAGTTCAGTAAATTACATTTTTTTTAGAATGGTCTGGCCAATGCAGGGCCCCTGCACTCCTCCCTAGGCTGCAGCCTAGGCCAGCCTGTGCATGAATCCACCTCTGCATGTTATGTTACTGAGTAGCGAGTATGGCATCTTGTCTGTGTAGGTGGATCCTGAAGACGAAGATGATGCAGTGACCTACAGCACCATGAAACCTCCCTCTTCTTCTTCTGCTGCTGCTGCTGCTGCTGAAGCTGATCTCAGCAACCTCTACGCTGCTTTCAATAAACCAAACAAATAAGAGGCCACATGTAAACCCTAGTTATAGCTCATATAAAGTGCTAAATTATATATCTATAAGAAGCCTCTTTGACCAGAAGGTGGTGCTGTTGGTTAACTAGCAGCACAATGTGAAAAGGAGACGTAATAACTGTGTTACTGAAGTAAAAGTAGATACGTATTATTAACTAAATGTATTGATTGTGCCCTAAAATATCCCGTCAGTGTTTTATATTTTATCTGATGTTTCTGGTTTATATTCCTGCTGCATTCATGTTGCATTTCACTGCTTCTTTTGTTTAAGCTTGTGTTCATTTCAAAGGTTGAATATGTAGAATCTTTATTAAAAGCAACATTTTTTAAAAGCTAATACAAAAAAATGATGGGGTACAGAATGAAAGTATTGCTTTTCCATAAAAAAATATATTTTGTCTGAATTAATATTTAAAAAACTTGTTGACAGATTTGACAATGACTTTCTGTCCCGTTGTGTTTCCATGGTAGCAGCCAATAGCGTTGGGCGTTGCTGGTTGCCAGGGTTGTCTGTTGTTGGGTGCAGCTACTGTAGGCTGGCACTGGGTTAAATGGAGTTTGTCCCAGCAGCTGAGTGAGCGGAGACGGGCAAAAACCAGAGTCAGTATAGACCAAGCATTTACTCCATGGACTGAGAGAAAGGAGTTCAATGACCTTAAAACGCACGCCCAAATGCCTACGTTTCTCCTTGATCTTTAAGCTAACTTTCATCTTTACTTAGCTGTAACGGCTAACGTTAACAGCTGTAACTGTCAGTCAAACTCCTCTAATCCTTGTTTTTATGGTGTGATTTGCTGGAGGGGATGGGTTCAAACAGGCTTAAACAGACTCCAGTCTCCTGTAGCTATTGACCAACCTGGCAACCCGACTGCTGGTATTATTTTTTGTTGCTGCGACTACGATCTTGAGACACTAGATGGCGGTGTCGTGCTCATTCTCCAACCTTTAATTCCTGTTTTCTACTTTTGTGACATTGCATTTTTCCAACTGATCCAAGAGGGTTTTTACAGACTTTATTTAGCTGAAGAAGGAGGAGAATTTTTTCACATCATGCTTGAGTTTATCACAAACATTCAACATCAACACATCTGGAATACGTGGTTTTCACATGACAGGAAGTGGATAAAAGAACTGTCATGTGAAAAGGACCTAAAGCTGTCAAATGTATTGGAGTAAAACGCATAAAGTAGCATAAAGTGCAAGTACTTTGAGTTTGTAGTACAGTACTTGAGTAAATGGAGTCACTGTCAGGCACTCTAATGTGTCTTTATCTCCGTTCCCTTATTTGAGTTGGTTTTAATTAAGGCAAACTCACAGGAAGTGACCATGTTTATCTCATCTGAGTCTCTGTTGAGAGTTGAAGTGAGAGAAAGGAAGGATGAAGAAGTGACACTTTAAGAATTAGAGGAACTAGATACAACATTTCTCTTAAAGACGCAAAACATTTAGAAATTTACAGGAAGAAGAGACGAGAGAGACCCGATGGCTGAATTCAGATGGAGTCAAATGTCTTTATTCCTGATACTGGTGCTTCAGTTTAAAGGTAAGAATAAATTTATCATCTAAAATGGAACAGAAATGTTAAAAAATTATTATTATGAATGATTCTTATAACCTAACTTCCATTTAACCAAATAGTTTGTTTTCAGCGAGTTGAACGATCACACTTATGCAAACCTTTGTGTGTCTAAAATGACCTTCACACAGCCGATGTAATGGGCACTTTTTTTGAAAGGCCGCTTTGGTCCCCTGCACTTTTTTGAAAGGCCACTTTGGTCCCCTGCACTTTTTAGAAGTCAAAGTGTAAGTTACTCAAAGAAATGAGTTACACCCATTCTGCAACACCTTCACTGGCTCCCAATAAAGCAGCATATCCATCATTTACAAAGCTCTCAATAATCTGATGAATATAATGTGTTATTATATTATTTTTATTAATATTATTATTATTAAAATAATAACTGCAGAGCCTCAGCAATGAAATGTTTTTTGTTTGTTTTATAAATGCTTATATTTAATGCCAAAGAGATACACTTATTTTCATGTGTTATTTTATGTATTAACTGTTAAAAAAAACCCAACAATGAAAGATTCAGGGGAATTTAGGGATTACAAATTAGATTTTTGTACATCCAAACTCACGATAATTGTTTCATCTATAACCCTATCATCCAAATTGATGATTGTTGCACCCCAAATTGTCCCAGTGTTCATGTCATGCCATCATCAATATATTTTGTCAGGTGACGGATAGAGGTGCAGTAGGAGAGGCAGGAGGAGATGGAGGAGTAGAGGCAGGAGGAGATGGCGGAGTAGAGGCAGGAGGAGGTAGAGGAGTAGAGGAAGGAGGAGATGGAGGAGGTAGAGGAGGAGAGGCAGGAGGAGGTGAAGGAGAGGCTGGAGTAGGTAGAGGAGGAGAGGCTGGAGAAGGTAAAGGAGTAGAGGCTGGAGGAGGTAGAGGAGGAGAGGCTGGAGGAGGTAGAGGAGGAGAGGCAGGAGGAGGTGAAGGAGAGGCTGGAGTAGGTAGAGGAGGAGAGGCTGGAGAAGGTAAAGGAGTAGAGGCTGGAGGAGGTAGAGGAGGAGGGGCCTGAGGAGGTAGAGGAGGAGAGACTGGAGGAGGTAGAGGAGGAGAGGCCTGAGGAGGTAGAGGAGGAGAGTCTGGAGGAGGTAGAGGAGTAGAGTCTGGAGGAGGTAGGAGGAGGAGAGGCCTGAGGAGGTAGGAGGAGAGGCTGGAGGAGGTAGAGGAGTAGAGTCTGGAGGAGGTAGAGGAGGAGAGGCCTGAGGAGGTAGAGGAGGAGAGGCTGGAGGAGGTAGAGGAGGAGAGGCTGGAGGAGGTAGAGGAGGAGAGTCTGGAGGAGGTAGAGGAGGAGAGGCCTGAGGAGGTAGAGGAGGAGAGGCTGGAGGAGGTAGAGGAGGAGAGACTGGAGGAGGTAGAGGAGGAGAGTCTGGAGGAGGTAGAGGAGGAGAGGTCTGAGGAGGTAGAGGAGGAGAGGCTGGAGGAGGTAGAGGAGGAGAGGTCTGAGGAGGTAGAGGAGGAGAGGCTGGAGGAGGTAGAGGAGGAGAGGCTGGAGGAGGTAGAGGAGGAGAGGCCTGAGGAGTTAGAGGAGGAGAGGCTGGAGTAGGTAGAGGAGGAGAGGTCTGAGGAGGTAGAGGAGGAGAGGCTGGAGGAGGTAGAGGAGGAGAGGTCTGAGGAGGTAGAGGAGGAGAGGCTGGAGGAGGTAGAGGAGGAGAGGCTGGAGGAGGTAGAGGAGGAGAGGCCTGAGGAGTTAGAGGAGGAGAGGCTGGAGGAGGTAGAGGAGGAGGGGCCTGAGGAGTTAGAGGAGGAGAGGCTGGAGGAGGTAGAGGAGGAGAGGTCTGAGGAGGTAGAGGAGGAGAGGCCTGAGGAGTTAGAGGAGGAGAGGCTGGAGGAGGTAGAGGAGGAGAGGCCTGAGGAGTTAGAGGAGGAGAGGCTGGAGGAGGTAGAGGAGGAGAGGTCTGAGGAGGTAGAGGAGGAGAGGCCTGAGGAGTTAGAGGAGGAGAGGCTGGAGGAGGTAGAGGAGGAGAGGTCTGAGGAGGTAGAGGAGGAGAGGCTGGAGGAGGTAGAGGAGGAGAGGCTGGAGGCTCACAGATGAGGTTGAAAGAATAAACGGCATACAGCAGCAATAGAAAACTAGAAGAACTACTAGAAAACACAGTTAACTGAAGAGTTAGAGTTTTATTCAAAATACCTTTGTCCCCCTCTGAAATCAAAATTTTCCCCCTGCCTCACACAGACATTAATAGTGTTATTTGTATGTATCTCAGTTCTTCATACTTCTCTCATTTTCTCAGCCGGACAACTTTTCAGCTGCACCAGTGTCAGAGACGGAGATGAAGTCACTTTGCCTTGTGAAAGTGTGAGACCCCAGGAAAAGTGTGACAGTACTCAATGGCTCTACAGTGATGCAAGATTCACGGGAAGAATAGAGCTGGCTAAAAATGGGAAGATTGTTGAGAACTCTAAGCTTAAAGACGCACTGAGACTTACAGAGAACTGTTCTCTGGTTATAAAGAAGACCACACTGGAGGATGTTGGCCGTTACGACTGTCAACAGATCAGACCACAGCAAGAAGGTGCAAATGCTGTGGTTCTTCTGTCTGTTGTCACCCGTGAGTATTTACATAATAATGTTTACAATCTGTCCTATTATAACAACAAACTGAAACATTACAATAATTCAGATTACAGTGATGAAGTTAATTTGTCTCTCATTATATCTCCATCTTCACCAGTGACTGAACAGAAGGACGGTGATGAGGTGACGATACACTGCTCTTTGACAACATATGAACGATGTAGACACGCAGTGAAGTGGCTGTTTAAGAGTCAAGATGTGGATAAAAACAACCAACAGATGAGGACATCACAGTCTCCCTGCTACACCTCTGTGACCATTCTGACTTCTCATTTTAGTTACACATCAAGACATGAGTTATTTACATGTGAGGTAACATGTGACGGTGGCAGAAGGCAGGTGTTTCCCTTCAGCCCTCGGCCCTCAGGTGAGACACCAGGTGAGAACATGTTGAGTTTCGAGTCAATCTGACGACTAAAATATTTGTTTATTTCATATATTGGAAGTTATAATATCTCTTCAGGTAAGGACACAACAACAGCAACAACAAAACCAACAACGACAGCAACAAGTGAAAACAGCATTAAAACAGGTACCACCGATGCTTCACCGAAACGGCACAGCGTTTTTATGCCTTTGTACATCTTCTGTTGAGCTTTCAACCACATCTCAACAACAAACTGAGGTTTAAGGCAATGGGAAAACATATAAATGGGTCTTGGGTTAAGTGTCAGAACTGAAAGCTGCAGCAAAAATGATTCAAACATTTGTATTATCCCCACAGATTTGTTGGTGTTCATCGTCTTGGCTTTGGTTTCGGTCGCACTCTTGATAATCATTGTGGCAGTCGTCGTTTGGAAGAGAAGTAAAAGTGAGAACATTCACAGATACAACTTTCAATAGCAAAGCAATTTATTAAAACTGGATTTTCTCCGTGGAAGCTTAAATCAAATCTGTTTATTTTTGTCTTTACAGAGAACAAAACACTTCTGAATGACAACATTGTGAGTTTAAAAACAGTTCTTTACTGTAAATCTTAATTCTATAGCTAAAAATGGATAAGATGAGATAATAGTAGTAGGGGCAATTGTGACACTTTTTACATTTAATGTCATTACTCAAAAACATCTTGACCTATTTGGATGCATTTTATGTAGATTGTTTGTATCTATGTTTTACATGGTAACAATCATCAAATGTTTTACAAGCAATGTTAAGCTGCGTTCAGACCGGACACGGTGGGCGAGATTAAATCTCAAGAAAAGCGAGTATCGCGGCCCTGGTCATGCATGTTTCTTCTAACCACAGATAACATAATTTTATTGGAGTGATAACAAACAAAATTGGTTCGAGGGATCATCACGTGCATACCGAATGTCATGGTTGTGTCTCGTTAAGAAGTTACAACTGTCCCTAGTCTCCCCTACTGACTGTATCGTATTACAGTTCACTTAAGTGGCTGCAGCAAGGAAAGTGATTGTGAGAAAAAAGTAAAAAAAAGGCCAAAGTCAAATTGAATTCATCCACTGGACGGGAAGTTGTAGATTTGAAGATGTTTTGACACTCCTGTGACACTACCTGTACCTGAAACCTGCTCAGATATGTCGCACAGGTGCTGCTTGGTTTTGTACCCTGGCAACATGTGCATTAACTGAACTAATGAACTAATGAACTGCTTTATGCTTTTTTATGTCCAGGGGATGACCTCAAACCCTGCTGCGAGTCAGTCTGCTCCAGAAACCAGTCAGGACACGGTGAGAACACACACACACACTACACTCAGTACAAAAGTTACACCTACTGTTACATGTGTCTTTGTCCTGGAAAATATTTAGATCTATATGAGTCCTGAGAGTGTGAGAATGAAGGAAGGAATCACAAAGGAAAACAGAAGTTAGATGATTAGTAGAGAGCATGGGTGTCAAACCATCTTCCAAAAACTGTTATTCCCTGTTTTAATGAGCAGCCGTATCGTCTTGTCTGTGTAGGCCGATCCTGAAGACGGTGTTTCCTACGCCTCCGTCAGCTACACCAAGAAGACCGACAGTAAAGCAAAGGTAGGATGTCTGATTGGTTACACTTACATAAATACAAACACACATTTACAGACAGGAAACACAAAAGAGACACAATCCATAGGGAGCAAAAGCAGAGCAAGTCAGTTACAATTAAAACCACAGACATATTTGGGACAGAAAGCATAGACAAGTCCTGAGAATGTAAAGAGTGGCACTTTTCTGCGTGATAAGGACACATAGGGAATATGCATGGATGGATTGCTCAATGCCCAGGGGCAGTGGCGGATTAAGGTGGTCATGGGCCCCTAAGCTACTGTTTGTTTGGCCCCCCCGCATTATTAATCCTGCTTTTTTTTTTAGAAAGAAAAACAGCTAGAACAGAAGAAGAGTCCGCTACCTTGAACAATCCTGTCAATGTAGGACTTTTCTTTAATAAATCTTGGTCCCATAGTTCTTTCAGTCGCTGTGATTTTCTTTTTCGTGCTCCACTATCACATTTCCTTTCTGATATTTTCCTCTTTACTGTCCAGTAACAGTGAGTGACGTATCATTGACAACAAAACTGACCTTATGAACCCGGCCCCATGATGGCAGCTGATTGGGTAAATGTGTCTATCCTTTCTAAGGGCCCCAATAGGAGGCAAGGTTTTTTTCCCAGTGAGGTAAATTAAAAAATTGTAACACATCGGGGAGGCCCTAGATTGCAGCCTAGGCCAGCCTGTGCATTAATCCACCTCTGCCCAGGGGCCCATAAAGTCAGGGGCTCTGACTCATAAAATGTTGCAACAAAATGATCACAAAGAAATGCTAAATGACCACAAGTATACACAAAATGACAACGAATGACCACAAAGAGACAGAAAATTACTTTAGGGATGCAAAATGACCACAAAGAGATGCAGAATAAATGCAAATAGACACAAAACAACCAGGCCGAGACAAAAAATGACAACAAAGACCCGCAAAATGATTAAAAATAGATTTAAAATGATGACATAGAGAAACAAAACAACGACATAGAAACGTAAAGTGTCTAAAAATAGATGCAAAGCAATCACAGAGATGAAAAATAATTACAAAGACATACAAAACAACTAAAAATAGATGTAAAATGACCACAAAGAGAAACAAAATGACTAAAAAACGACTAAAAGTCAGTTCTTGGTTGTTCCGACATAGACCGAGTTGGTGTTTGTGCCCAGGGGCCCATTGGCTCCGAATGCGTCCATGGTCGTATGGGAGCAAACTAATTGCCTTTTAGATAAAGGTGTACCAGTGACCGAGCCTCACAGTGATGAGTCAGAGTTCTCACCATTAGTAATGAACCTTGGGGAAACATGGTTAGCAGTGTCAACCATATATATACTCTTTAGATGGTTGACACTGATATATATATATATATATACGATCACCATAATCTAACTCAGGTAAAACAAACAAACTATGAGGGAGTCATCAATAAAAAAAACAACTGATATTTTAAGAGTTACCAACCTCTATTTTGTTGCGTTGTTACACTGTGTGCTGTGTGTCATTGAGGTGTCGTGACATATCCTGTTTTGCAATTTACATGGTGCTGTTTCCCGCCAGGTTCAGAGAAACGATTATGATGATGATGGTGGTGGTGATGCAGTGACCTACACGATGGTGAAAGCTTCCTCCGCTGATCCCAACAACCTCTACGCCACCCTCAAATAATGTGTCATGTTTGCTTTGCTCTGATAATGTTTTTGAATGATCACTCTCAGGGTTAACTAGTGTCGCAATGTAAAAGGGGGAAGTCTTTAATCCACATGCATATGGGCTGATGCTTAAGATAAGAATAATATATTGCACATATATGACACATTTTGCTTAATACTCTCTGAGCAGAGATGCATGTGCTCACCTGAGGCTATTAGTTCAAGGTTAATAAGCATATTGCTATTTTGTTGTTTCAATGGCGTGGATTGCCTGAAATTATTTATGCAGTCATTTAATAAGGTTGAGCAATTTGACTTATTCTCACATTCTCATTCTTTTTTTCATGTATCGTTTAGTTTCATCCCTTTTTGTTTGATATGAAATGTTTTGACCATTTATGTCTTTTGGTTTAAATTAGCTTTGAATTTCTTAAAAAAAAAACACACACAGTCTGAAACACGGTTCATTAAAAAACTGAAGGAGAAACTGTGGAAATCCAAAAATGACTTTGAATCATCACTACACAGAAAGTGGGAAGAGGGAAGTTGTGGAGAGTAACAGAATACAAATGAGGAAGTGAGACCATCCTGAAATAGATCATATAGCTCTCTTCTTACGTTTGAGAACAACACATTCATGAAAAAACAGAGATGCTCAATATTTAAAGTCAGACGGAGTAAAATGTCTTCATGGATTATCACCCTGATTGACCTTAATGGTGTCCTGGAATCATTTGTTAAGTTTTTGGAACAAGGATCTAATGTGAAATGGATTCACAGCTCAGAGTAGGTGTGTGGGTAATATAGTCGTGTTAAATGTGGCAGCAGTGAGAAGTATTTAGATCTGATATTTAAGAAAAATTAGAAATAAGTAGATATATTACTTAAAGTAGGAATGCTTTACTCAACTAACATGTACGTATGCATTTCAATTTTTGGAGCTAAATTTACAGAAGTATATATATATATATATATATATATATATATATATATATATATATATATATATATAAGTATATACCGTATATACAGTATATATATATAAGTATATACCGTATATACAGTATATATATATAAGTATATTCCGTATATACTTATATATATATAAAAGTATATACCGTATATACAGTATATATATATAAGTATATACCGTATATACAGTATATATATATAAGTATATTCCGTATATACTTATATATATATATAAAAGTATATACCGTATATACAGTATATATATATTTATAAAAGTATATACCGTATATACAGTATATATATATTTATATAAGTATACACCGTATATACAGTATATATATAAGTATACACCGTATATACAGTATATATATATATGTATATACCGTATATACAGTATATATATATATAAAAGTATATACCGTATATACAGTATATATATATTTATATAAGTATATACCGTATATATATATATAAGTATATACCTTATATACAGTATATATATATATATATATATATATATATATATAAGTATATACCGTATATACAGTATATACATATATATATGGTTTATACCTTGACTAGTGCTTCAAGTGTATTATTTTTTTCACGTTTAAAATAAAGCATTAATTCTTCATTCATTCATTTATATATTATAGTTTTTAATTCAATCTTCAATCTGCAAAGTAACAAAGTACTTCAGAAGAGTACTTGTAGTTGAGTATTTGAGTGAACCTCCGCTACTAAAATGTGTTTGACAACATACAGTCTATGATTTAAAAGGGGTCATTAAGGGACATTTATTTTGAAATCTCTTCCTCGCCCCGGAAGCGCTTCTCCGTTGACCCAGATCTGGTTTCCGTTGCTGTGATGTTGGAAGCACTGAGTATTTGGTGGTGAATTTTCCTCCACAGTGGGACTGAACTAAACCAGCCGCGACTGTCCTTCGGTACATGCTCTGTAGTCAAACACCGCGGAGAGAGAGAGCGGCTGCTCGGCGTCTTTAAACCCGCAGAAGGAGACCAGAGGACCGGGGACGTTCGATGTGACTGCAGCCGTCCACCATGAGTAACAGCCACCCTCTGCGGCCGCTGGCCTCGGTGTCGGAGATCGACCACATCCACCTGTTGTCGGAGCAGCTGGGAGCCCTGGTGCTGGGAGAGGAGTACAGCGATGTTACCTTCATCGTGGAGGGGAAGAGGTTCCCGGCGCACCGCGTCATCCTGGCTGCTCGGTGTCACTATTTCAGGTGAGTACCCGTGGTCCCTGTCACCGTGCCGCTCCTGTCAACAAACAATCCAACAGACAAGTCTCACACATACTTAAAGTCATGGAGGATTACTGAACGGGCCTACCGGGCTCAGGCCACATAAAGTCAGGGGCCCTGACATGTAAGATCCTGCTGAAAAGGATCCAAAGAGATGCTAAAGCCAACAGGTATTCACATGACGACCACAAATGACCACAAAGACACAAAAGTGACTATAGAGATGCGAAACGACCATGAGGAGGCAAAGAATGACCAAAAAGACACGCAAAATGATTCAAAATAGATGTAAAATGAGCACAGAGAGAAACAAAACGATGACAGAAACGTCAAATGTGTAAAAAATAGATGCAAACCATTACAGAGACTTATTAACCAACTAAAAACGGACGTAAATGATCACAAAGAGAAACAAAATGACTACACAACGACCAAAAGTACGGTCGACTCTTTGAATATAGTAGATGCCAAATGACTGAAAACAGAAACAGACACAAAACGACAACAAAGACACGCAAAATGACTCAACAAAGATGCAAAACCAACACAAAAAGATGCAAAACAATCACAAAGACATACAAAATAACTTCAAATACATGTGAAATGGCCATAAAAGATGCAAAATAACAAAAAGAAATCATGCAAAACAATCACAAAGACATACAAAAGAACTAAAAATACATAGAAAACAACCAAAGATGACTGTTTAATGACCAGAAAGAGAAAAATAACCAAAACAAATATGCAAAACAATCACAAAAAGTTGCAAAACAACTACAAAGACATAGAAAATAACCAAAGATGACTGTTTAATGACCAGAAAGAGAAAAATAACCAAAACAAATATGCAAAACAATCACAAAAAGTTGCAAAACAACTACAAAGACATAGAAAACAACCAAAGATGAATGCATAAGGACCAGAAAGAGAAACAAAATGACTGAAAGTAGTCTCTTTGAATTTGGGTGTCTTGTTCCTATGCAGACAGTGGGACACACACGCACACACATACACACACACACACACACACACACACACACACACACACACACACACACACACACACACACACACACACACACACACACACACTTTACCCTGAACCCACAACTTTTACAGAAATGAGTAGTAGCAATAATAATAATATGACAAATATACGATAAGATCTACGAGTAGATGCTTTACAAAATGAAGAGCTCAAGAAGACGATATGGTTAAAAGCAACAACGTGATGATTTGACAAAGGATCATAGGGAGTTCTTGAAGATATGTAGTGAGTTGACATGTTCCATGTCAGCGGGGAGATGGTTCCCGTATCTTTATCGGTCGTAGGAATAGTAAAACAGGGCTGCTGAATGTGACTAAGAGGGTAAATGGAGAAATATGGGGTTATTGTTTTAAATAGGAGGGATAGTTCGTATCCTTTGCTAAACCCATCTTGACGATGTACAAATCCAAATATTCAACCGATCAATTGAGTTGTGCATTTTCTTTCTCTCATGTGACTGTAAACTGAATCTTTTTGGACTCAAAAAAAGGTTTAATTCCCTTTTGTTCATTTGTAGATGGCCCATCCTAAGGTGCAAATGCTTTCTCTTAGGTTGTGACTGGTTGTGTTTTGGCCCTGTCGGCTGCATGTTCCTATGTTTTCCCACTGATGTTCCCTTCCACTGTGTACCTGACACCAACGTTTGTCAATATTTGTGTTTTATGTACACAAGGAGCATATAACACTTCGCACGCATGCCACGTCATGCCTCGAACGTATCACCTGTTTGTGAGACTTCTGACAGCTGCTTGAGACCGTCCAAAGTTCTAACACCGTAGAGGAAGTTAGTGAGAAAACGTGTGGAAAAAAAGAAATAAACGCTCAAGCTTTTTGATTCCCTTTAGGGCCCTGCTGTACGGTGGGATGAAAGAGTCCCAGCCCCAGGCGGAGGTGTGTCTGGAGGAGACGCGGGCAGAGGCCTTTTCCATGCTACTACACTACCTGTACACGGGCCGGGCCAGCCTCAGCTCCGCCCGGGAAGAGGTGCTGCTGGACTTCCTAGGTCTGGCTCACCGCTACGGCCTCCAGCCACTGGAGGACTCTACCTCCGAGTTCCTGCGCACCATCCTGCACACCAACAACGTGTGCCTGGTTTTCGACGTGGCCAGCCTGTACTCTCTGAGCGCGCTCAGTGCAGCCTGCTGCGCCTACATGGACAGACACGGACCTGAAGTCTTGAACTCTGACGGCTTCCTCATGCTCTCCAAGGTAGGAGGATAGAGGATTACAGGAGTGTGGTTGAAGAGGTGTAATCAGTGTTCATACGTCGTGAAATCTGGTTTGGGCCCTAGATATGTCATGTATCGGGTTTGGCAGTGGCTCTTTTACACACGCAGAACACGACAGGAGATTGTCCGTGTCAAATGATGTCTCACCTACAGGAAACACTCTGTTTGGTAAAGACAAGGGGGGGCTGGGGGCATGTTGTGATTACACCACGCCGACAGGCGGTTTGTTATTTGTTCATCATCAACACGCCCATTTGCTCTTTGTGAATACACTGGAGAATGAACAGCTGTATTCCCTGTTGTATGGGCTCACTCAGAAATGAAGCAGTCGTGGTAGCAGAGAGCTGGGAGGATATATTCTGTTTGATTCCTGGTCCAACTGATTCCGACGTGTTCTCACATACAGCCTCACTGGGAAATGTCTGGGCCATTTGAGGTTTGCAGTGCATGTGTGAAAGTGGCTGATGAAATAAACATGGTATGCCCAGCTACAGTTTATCTGCTATTGCACCACTGACTCCATCTTGTGATTGACTTTAACTTATTATCA
Organism: Echiichthys vipera; assembly: GCF_963691815.1. Classification (NCBI taxonomy): domain Eukaryota; kingdom Metazoa; phylum Chordata; class Actinopteri; order Perciformes; family Trachinidae; genus Echiichthys; species Echiichthys vipera. The sequence goes on along the minus strand of NC_139844.1, from coordinate 8,197,009 downwards.
TTAAGCCTCAAAAGACATTAATGAAAAATTCTCCCCTAAAATAGTCAGAGTCTAAAGAAACAATAGTCTGGCCTACAGTAAAAACAAAACAAAAACAAAGTATTTGCACAGTGATATGTGATATGCAGGACAACAGACCAACAGTGAGAGAGAAGAAGCTGTAATCCCGCCACGTTTGATTTGTGCAGACTGCTCTGCTGACTGTGGTCAGACGGGACTCGTTCGCTGCCAGCGAGAAGGAGATCTTTCAAGCCTTGAGTCGTTGGTGCCGGCAGCACGAGGAAGGGGCAGACACCCAGGAAGTGATGTCAGCAGTGCGGCTGCCGCTCATGACCCTCACAGAGATGCTGAACGTGGTGCGACCGTCTGGCCTGCTGAGCCCGGACAACCTGCTGGACGCCATCAAGACCCGCTCTGAGAGCCGCAATATGGACCTTAACTACCGCGGCATGCTCAGTCAGTGCTCTTCCTCCATCTGCTCCTAACTGTTATTATTATTATTATGATTAGTATTATGATTATTATAATAATGAGTCACGTCAAACATCAAATCGAACACATTGTATATTTCTGTGTTTTTCATATGCTGCTTCTTCTTTGGTTTCAGTCCCGGAGGAGAACATTGCCACAATGAAGTACGGAGCTCAGGTGGTGAAAGGGGAGCTGAAGTCGGCGCTGCTGGACGGAGACACTCAGAACTACGACCTGGACCACGGCTTCTCCAGACATCCCATCGAGGAGGACTGCAGGGCCGGCATTCAGATCAAACTGGGCCAGTCGTCCATCATCAACCACGTCCGCCTGCTGCTGTGGGACAGAGATAGTCGGTAAGACTGGCCTGTGTAATATTTACTTTCACATATTATATAATATTTACTGTCAGAAAATTGTGTGGTTGCCTGCTTGCGTGTGTTTGTGCGTGTGCATGCATGTGTGTGTGTGTGCTGGTATTTTCTTGAAGCATGTCGGACAGAGAGTGAGAAAAAAAACAATCACTGTTTTTCCAAAATGATTGCTGACAGAACCTATTTTTTTGATAGGTAATAACACTTTTCTCGTGTCCAGGAGATGGTCTCATGTTATTCTGTCTCTGGTTATTCAGACTTAAAAAACATGAATGGAGGTCGCACTCACACTGTCCATCCGTACCGTGCCCAAACAGGTTTTAAGGGTAAAGTCTAGTTCGTTTGACCAGTGTGAGTGCAAGTGCACCGCGCCTAGCTGCGGCCAGCTTGCCGGCCACGGACCGTTTGGGAGAGGTGGGCTTTTGTAAAGCACGTTTGCACATGCGCGAGCGTGCGCACGTGTACGGGCATGAGGCCTATGGCGGCTCTGACGTCATTTCCTGTGCGCCTGTTGGGACAAAGAAAAAGAAGGACGGACCATGCGCAGACATTCAATACAATGGTGGCGAAACGTTCACGTTGGTGTGATGTGGAGGTGGTGTGTTTACTGCAGATTTGGTTGGATGAAAATATTCAAAAACAGTCGACAAGACGCACAAAAACTCCCATGGAACAAAGCGACGCATCATGGTGACGTCAATCAATGCGTGTGACGTGTTACGGCGTGATGACGTATAGGCAGCAAGAAGCATTCACCGAGGCCCAGGTAGTGTGAGTACAAACGGGCCTGGTCCTCCCGGGTAGAGGGAAGGGGGGACAAGTACCCTAAAGCACGGGGCACGGTACGGATGGACAGTGGGAGTGCGCCCGTAGTTAAGCTTTTTACTGAACCTCATTATACTAAATTTATTTGATGACACACTGAGTTTGTGTAACGATTTCAAATGTCATTCTTCATCATTTAAGGTCCTACTCGTACTACATCGAGGTGTCTATGGATGAGCTGGACTGGGTGCGTGTTGTGGACCATTCAAAGTACCTCTGCCGCTCTTGGCAGAATCTGTTCTTCACACCCAGAGTTTGCAGGTAAACTCAACAACAAACACATTTGGCTCCAGGTTCAGTAATTATCCCTTGGCTTGAGCTGTTGTGGAAAAGTTGACTAGCTTTTTATGCAAGTTAACCCTGTTTATTTATAAGAAACCAGGCCTCATTAAATATGGTACGCATCATGTCCCGTACTCACAAGCAGCTCAACCTCTTTTGGGCTTGTCTGCTCTTTCTCTCGCTTTAACCTGGTGCATATGGCAATTACAGTGTGTTTTGATGTTGTTGCCTGTAGTCGATGTGGATTATATTCTCTCTTTTTGAAAACCACACTGATGTTTTACTGGCATAGGACAGAGAAGAATATTTTCAGACATTTGAGTTCAAATGTCTGAAAATTCCTTCCTGAATTTTACACCGCCTTGTTTTCACCTTGTTAGACAAATCAAGGTGAAGCTGGAGACACTCCAGATTTGAGATAATGCGCTGTGTGCGTTCCTGGTTTGAGATAACGGCGTGTAAACATCTAAACAGATTTGAGAAGATATGAGTCGAGCTTGTCCTAAGGAAAGAAATTATGGCCATCATACGAACACAACTGCAAATATTCCAATTGCCAATTCTCATGCAGTTTGTTGCTTTTTGTGTCTCAGGTATGTTCGCATTGTGGGAACACACAACACAGTCAACAAGGTCTTCCACCTCGTGGCTTTTGAATGTATGTTCACAAACCGCTCATTCACCCTGGAGAATGGACTTTTGGGTAAGTTGCAGAAACGCTACACATGCAATAAGACTGTGAATGTTCTCATTTGTCCAGGTCATCGTTATCCCCAAAGCAATTTCAGTCAAAAGCAACTGGACTTGGTTGTTTGTCTAGGAAGATGTTCCACCTGTCATCCCAAAGGCTTCATCAGTTCATGTACACATCTGACCAGACTGTCTCTCTTGGATGAGAGGTGAAACGTCTTCCTAGACAAATAACCAAGTTACCCTTGCTCTACTCCGGGTTCAGCCTGCTTTATGTTGTGTCCCTTTCATACAAATAAGTGCAGGTCACAGCAAACACAAGTCTGTAACCCTGCACCTAATGTCTGCAGTGCCCAATGAGAACGTGGCGACCATCGCGTCGTGTGCCAGTGTCATCGAGGGTGTGAGCCGCAGCAGAAACGCCTTGCTCAACGGCGACACGCGCAACTACGACTGGGATTCCGGCTATACCTGCCATCAGCTAGGCTCCGGAGCGATCGTCATCCAGCTGGCTCAGCCCTACTCCGTTGGATCCCTGAGGTAGATCACTGACTCTGAGTTCTGTTTTATCCGTTCAAACAAATCAAACTATAACTTTGGGCCTCACCGAGCTGTTGCAGATGTATCTACCACAGTAAATAAGAGTAAAATTAAGCATCTGAATCATTTATGTTTTGGTAAATGTGACATTTTAACGACTGCTGTTTGACCTGGTTATATGACCGTTGTTATGAAGGGTCATTTGAATTTACAGTCTAATATATTGTATACAGTGGCTATGAGCACAGCTTTAAGACAGTTAAAGCAATTCTTACCATTCTGCCATTTTGACACTTTTCTTTTGTAATCTTAAAATGCTCCTTATAAACGTATGGCACACTAAAATGTAAAAGAAATCCACCAGGTGTTTAAACTCATTAGTATTCAATCCTCATATATTTCTGATTAAAGTCTGACCAAAAAAGACTTGCTGAATGATCCATCACTCCATTTTATACTAATGCTGCATTCTAGTGCCATGGGAAGTCCGGAGTTTCGGACCTCCAACTTGGCAAAGTGCACTGGAATACCTGTCAAAGTTGAACTTCCTACTAGTGAATTCTGGGTCGGTCGATCACCCTCAAATTCTCTAGTAGGAGTGCACTGCCTAGTTGGAGGTCCGAAACTTTGGACTTGCCATGGCACTTGAATGCAGCATTTCTCTCTCACCACACATGTTGGGGGAGGAGGGAGCGTCAGAGGCCAGGCAGGGGGAAGAGGGTGGGACTTTGGAGGGGAGCGCTGTGAGTCATGCAAGAAAGGTAAGAAATGCTCTAAGACAGTGTTTTTCCCTTACCTGTCCAGGCTGCTGCTGTGGGACTGTGACGAGCGCTCCTACAGTTATTACATCGAAGTCTCCCCCAACCAGCAGCAGTGGACCAAGGTGGTTGACCGCACCAGGGCAGCGTGTCGGTGAGTTCCTCTTCTGTCACATCCTTTACCGCCCTGTTACTTTTACAAGTTACCTACGCTCTTTAAAGACAGTTGACCGAAGGCTGTGGCTGTGCGTTAACAGTATATTTTGTCTTGTGCGTAAAGTTTTTGAAATAGTTTTTCATATTACGTAATATTGTTAATTTCTAATGAATATGTCTTCACTGTGAAATGATCCCTCTAAGCATTTGTAGCGTCTAACTTCTCTGTGGTTTGTTGTTTATTTCCTCTCCTGCGTCCCTGTTGGAACTATCAGATATCTGCTTTATGTGGCCCTTTAGTGAGCGCCTAGTCGTGTTCATTTACTGCCGATAAAAAACTAGCATTTCCTGATTCTGCTGCTTCATCATAAAAGCTTTTAAATAACAAAGGAACAGGGACTTTATTGTGAAAAATTTCTAGGAAATGAAATGCTCCTTTCATCACTCAGGCTCGCTGGTTTCTAAACATTAACAGCAGGCATTGTGGCATAAGAGCAGTAATATCTATAGTTACAGCCTACATATTTGTGAATTATGGTACATTTTGTGGAAGAAGGAATATAAGGTTATTGTCTACTGGTGGCCACAACCGCCTTTTGCCAGAAAGCAGCGGCTACAAAGAGCTTCAGAGAGCCTGAGATAAGAGCAGTAACACGGGGAAAAAAACACACACAGTATGGTTGTGATATCCAAAACGACCAAAATACACACAACACGTGGCGGGAGTCGAACCCCCGAATAACCACACTACACGGAAGACAACCTTTAAGCGGATTACCTTGTTATATTGGTAATTGAGGGCCGAGCCAAAGCAGCTCCTGTGTGTTCATTTCTGGCAGGTGTGTGCTTCTTGTTGCTCTTGCAGGCAGATAGACAAAATTTAATGGGACAGAAAATTCCAGGTTTAATATCAAATGGACAGTTATCACAGAGCAGTCAGGAAAACCTAATCATAACAGACATAAATGTTGTAAACCCAGATACAGTCACAGTGTTTAACATATTATTTTTCCTGCGCTCTCTTCCAGATCATGGCAGACCCTAAAGTTTGATAAGCAGCCTGCTTCCTTCATCCGTATTGTTGGGACTCACAACACTGCTAATGAGGTGAAAACACACTCGTTGATCAGGCTTCTTCCTGCTCTGAATACATGTCAAAGATAACGCACCAGACTTCCATCAGCTCCATCAGGCAATTGAGGGCCCATCCACACGAAAACGCCTTTTCCTGTAACCGCACAACTTTAGTATTGTTTAGGCCGACCATCCACACGCAGCCGGAGCCTAAAAAAGGTATCTTTTGAAACTAGGTCCCAGAGTGGGAATATTTGAGAACGCCCCCCAGTGGCGTTGTTGTCTGGACGGCGAAACAGCATACTTTAACGATGCAGTCATCGCCCCACCTCCGACCTCTAACCCCCGCAGCGTCACGTAACAACAACAATCCTGCTGCGTTGAGAGAGACACGGACCAGACTGAACTGGACTCTGAGCGACTGCATGTGAAGGAATTAGGCCGACCATATATTATTCCCTTTTCCCTGATGCTCTGAATAAGTTGCTAAATTGGTCGCTAGTAGCTATTTGTAAATAAAGTTGCCAAGAAGGTCGCAAAAAGTAGCGAGAGACTGCCCGCCTTTGAGTGCTTTGGGGCGGGGAAGGGGCTCACAGCAGCACCCTCTGCTTGTTGAGGACACTAACTAAAGAGTGATTGGTGCATCAGAGTCCAAAACACCACAAAAGTCTCCAATAACACCAGTAGCAGTCGACAGATTTCTCTCTAGGCTGGATGAGGATTTGGGAAGTCTCCAGATTTGGAAACAAAATCTCTGGTGTATTATGATTCTACATAACTCCCTTCGGAGCTCCCTCTCTTCTTTTCCTTGTTGCTGTATTTCTGTGGCAGTTACAGCGCCACATCCACGCCCGGCATGTGTACTACTGCGTTTTTAGACAGTTTCATGTGGACACAGATATTTCTTGAGTCCATGTGGACGGAAAACTTTTTCAGAACGACGGAGGAAAAAAAAGTTGTTTTCGATCGTGTGGATGTACCCTAAATTTATCTAAAAAATCCCTGGGTGCTTACTCTGATTTAATACCCAGCTGGATTTATAGAAGAATAACAGTGTCTTAATCGAGGGTATAACCCCGGCTAAGTGAATAACCAGGCTAATGCAGTTCTCATATATATTAGCGGGGAAGAATGGGTATAATGACAGGAGTAACTCTACCGCCGAAGGAAAGAATTGGTCTTCCTGGTAGTAAGGTTAGTTGCCATGGCGAAGTCCTCAGTGGGTTTAAAGGTAAAGCTTGCAGCTGGGGCGCCCGTGGGTCAGTGGTTAGAGCAGGAGCCCCACATACAGAGGCTGAAAGTCCTCGCCGCAGCGGCCCAGGGATCGTCTCCGACCTGTGGCCCTTTGCAGCATGTCGCCCTCTCTCTCTCCTGTTTTCTGTTCATCTTGAGCTGTCCTCAGAAATAAAAGCCAAGAAAATCTTACAAAAAACTGCTGCAGCAGAGTGGAGAGGGACGGAGCTACGGAGCATGTGCAGACGCGTGACCCAATCTGACCCCGGTTAAGGTGTTAACATGCACGAATGCTCTGGTTAGTAAATTAGCTATCTAGGTCTAGTACCGGAACTCAGATTTAAACCGGGGTACGGTGTTTACATGGCGTTTGAGAAACCGGGGTATTGCCTTAACCTGAATATAATCTGCTTTTTTTCTGAGGTGATTTCTCCTGTCTCTCTTCAGGTGTTCCACTGTGTGCACTTCGAGTGTCCGGCCCAGCTGGACACAGAGGTTAATGAAGGCAGCCCCGGTCTGGACCCCTCTGATTCCGGGTCCGCCTCCCTGCAAATGCGGCCCCAGCGACCTTCACGCACACACAGCCTGCTGCCCTCCCAGCCCTCCCAGCCCTCTTCCTCCTCCTCATCTTCCTCACAGTCCCCCAATCATTAAGAGTCCCCCTCCTCACCCCCTTCCTTGGAAGGCGTTAGAGGAAGGGAGACCTCGGAAAACCATTTTTGCACAGCCTTCATCACCTAGACTGCACTGCTACAGCACTGCTACAGCGCTGCTAAAGGCGATCGTCTCATTGTTATAACCCATGGTCCTTCTGTCATAAGTGCAACATTAGAGACTGGTATATCTGTAGCAGCAGCAGCGTTTAGGGCTCCAGTCTTCCCAGTTCTGAAAACAGAAGGTTAGGTGTTTGATCCTCTGGCTCATACATTTTTTTGTGAAGGTACTTTTTTAGCTACTAAGACTTTTTCCTTCAAAGTCATCAAAGTGGAATCTTTACTTCTCCAAAGACGAGGCACACGCTGAAATTTGTGGTTACACTGTACCACCAAAGAGCAGTAAGACCAGTGTGGGGAGTTTGCTATCAGAATTTTACGAGTTAATATTTCCAAAAGAGATGGATTTTATCCTCGAAAAAACAAGCTATTTTTTTAAGAAACTGTCTCTAAAATGACTCTACTCACTTTTCATACCATCTAGCTAACAGAGTAGCAGTCGAGTATTTTTCAAAAGTTCGGAATTCAATTCTTCAAAGGTTTGCCAAAGCTGTGGAGCTAATGCATTCTGTGGCATCCAATTTGCACTTAATCCAATTATGCATTTGCATATAAAGTAATCGCTGTTGAGTATTTGTTGACAGGCTTTCACACCCCAAAACCAAAATCTGTGGTCCTCATCTGGTGTGACTTTTTCATTCAAATTCACAGCTCATCAAAAAAGAAAACCTCACTAAATCTAAACTTGGATAGATTAAAGTCTCTTAATTTATCATTTTAAGCACTTGAATAGCTTAGCACAAATGATGGGGAGAATCAATTGTTGAGAAAATTGGGGCTGAGGTGAGGGGCTCGGACCAAACGATGTATGCACTAGGGCTGCGAGGAAGAAAGTTGATATACAGTCGATACATGAGCAGCTGCTATTGGCACTTTACTTTTACTCAAGTACACAGAAATAAAGTCTGCAGCTCGGGGGCGTCTGATTTACGTACAGTACTGGAATGTGGGATTTGGCAACTTTCTGTTTTGTACGTGAAATTAATTTAAACACTTCCTCGCTCTTGGATCTGTCAGGTTTAAGCTGTCTTTTGTTTGTGTGTGTGTGTGTGTGTTTTTTTCTGTTGTTGTTGTTTATGGGAGGTTTGTTTTTAAATTAAGCTATCAGTGCTGTGGTTCCTGTTTGTTTCATTTGTGTCCTGATGTTGCACTTTTGAGTTGTTGCTCGTTTTTCTTTCTTTCTTTTTTTTTTTTCTCTAACCTGAAATACCTAACTACCCTGTGTGATCCATTGATGTTTCTATAAGCCTTCTCCTAGTCATCCCCATCTACATTTTAGAAGAGCACCCGTAGTTCCATAGTTGGATAAAGTCTTCCTTGATAACTAACCACAGAACTGAAATAGGGCTTTGTTCAGGTTACATTGCAATGTAGATAACACACGCCCCACCCCTTATCTCCCTTTATGTATGTGTAGACTTAATATATATTAGTTTGACTAATGATGTGTGGTTGCATTTCACTGCCTCTTGTTCAATACATTGCCTGTCAAAAATGTGATCATGGAAACAACTGACCTTGTTTATTAATGTTCATTGCTGTGAGGGTTCACGCCCGTCTTCTTGCCTGAACCGCTGCTGTTAAACACAGCGGAGGTCTTTGATACGAGCAATACACTGATTGCTTTCTTCTGTTTTAGTCTTGAGCTTCTGTTGGAGACCAACAGTGGTGATCGATCAGTCGACATGTACTCATCATGCTCTAGGCACTGATGTCCCGGCAGCTCTTTAGAAAAATGTTGATGTGTAATGCTGCCTAAGGAGCCGTTTTACTGTCATGAAACATTTAAAAAGCTCTAATTTTGAAGCTCAGATTGTATTTTTGTCTCGTTTCTGTTTCTCCCAAAATGGCCTCATTTGTCCCGTAAGAACAGCCGCCACAGAAGGACAGAAAATGTTGAAGAGAGGTGATGAGAGCACAGTTAACCCGTTAAACCGACGAGCTTTATATGGACATAGTCACACTTAAGATTAAGCTTTGTGTACCTTTTTGTGTCAGATATAATCACTGATCAGAGGCAAAATTTTTAGAGATCACTCACAGAGATCATCATTTCACTTTATCCTTGCGCTTATATGGCACATTTTCTGAAATCCATCCATACATATCAGCTGTATCCCTCAGGAGTTGGTGGAGACCGAATGGGACTAAAAGGACATTCATTAGGTGGCCTGAAACATGGCTGCAAATTACTCTAATCTAGCTCTGCTCTGTGTGCAAAAAGGCAACTCTCTTGTTTCTTGTTTCTTTTACAGCTCGTTATGCTGCTCAGAAAAGTAAATGAATGCATTTCAAAACATCATACATACTGTCTCCCAAGAGGGTTCCTTTCACAAACTGATAAGTACTAAATATCAGCCAACCTATTATTTGGTGATACTGATGGTGGTATGATGAAATCCTATTAAGTTTTCTGTCTGTTACAAGTGCATTACAAACTTACGTCTTCACTGTAATCAGGTAAAACGGATTACAGTGTTGAAAGCTAGTCAAACCTGTACACTTTCAGTTTTTGTACTCCTTACTGCTTAAATTATTACTGGGTTTAAGTTGTAAAATGTTGCATTTACATGTCACTTTGTCACACTTTTTTTTTTCCCTTTTCTTTTTTTTAATAACGGGTTTTCAAATTGCTTGTCAAATACATTCAAATGATGAAAATGTTGGCACAAGAAACAACAGAACTAACCAAAAACAAAAATACTGGACATAGGTGAAGTAATAGAAATAAGACAGTATACACACATTTGAACACAATCATGAACACACACAAGGACTTACCTCATTTGTTATACAATTAGAAGATGTGCAGAAATGTATCATTTTGGTTTGTTTTTTATTAGGTAGTTTAAATTTGATATTGTTTCAAAATATGTATTTAATCAGATTATTTGAAAGAGTTGTAGGAGGTTCATTTCTTTAGATATTTTATTTAATGAATATAAAATGTATCTAAGATAATGAGCAAATTGATTTAATACTGCACGCCTTCATTTCGTTGGGCAATGTTTACTTTTACCTAATCCAAGTTTGTATTGTCTTATGAAGAGAAGTTGACACTTCAATTTAAGGTAAAGCATTTAATTGGGACATTTGGGATTCAAATCTTGCATTGATAAAAAATATATGTATTAGTTTTATTTAAATTTTGTATTCATTACAAATATGAGAACACAATATAATGTATCACTTATTTTTAAGTAGATATCAAAAAATAAAAAATATTCTCAGAAACAAATAAGTAGAAAAGCAAAAAAGAAACAAACTAACAAAAAATATGCCAAGGGTCAGTAAAGAATTTCATTAAAAACATTGAATATTGAGCACAATCTGACAGTTTTGATGGTTTTTGTTTTTAATGAGGTAATTGTCTATTTTTATATAAAGATACATATGGGGTTATATTGTATATGACACCATTTATTTTTTAAGCAGATTAAAATGAGGTTTTACTTTAGCAAAATTACATTTCTGAAAATATTTTTATATATACATATACATATACATATAAATACACACACACACACACAAACACATATTGACATTTCTGGTTTGATGGACGCGTTTCCGGACCAGCGTACTTCGTAGCAGCGACGTGTAAATAAGGGGTGGTCATTAGCAGTAAAGAGGTGAAGGCCTTCCTCCGACTATCCATTTTTTTTTAGGTTTCGCACCCTCACGCGTATTCAAACTCAGCATAATTTAACTTTATCTGTATTGTTGGACGGTTGTCGGGTTTTCTAAGCTTTTATGTGTCAAGTAAAACACCGGGACGCCCCCGCTTTTCCTCTTTCGGTGGTATCTTCCGAACGTCCAGCTGATTGAGCTTTTGAGAGCCGTTCAATTATTCCAGTTCAAACTGAGACTTAACGGATGGTTTTTGTGGCCGAAAAGGGCCGAGTTTTTCACCTTTTTCATCAACTTGTGGACTTTAAAAGAAAGAGGACATTTATATTTTTTGTCTAACGCAAGTGTTGGATCGTTTTTTATATCTCTCGGAACGACCACAAGGCCCCGGACTCATCCCCCAGCCTCGCGTTTCCTTATCGGGTGTTTTTTTGTTGGAAGTCATGGGAGACACCAGTGAACGAAGCAAACCTCCGAGTCTACCTCCCCGGTGTCCCTGTGGATTTTGGGGGTAAGAGTTTAACCTTAATATAAACTAGATAAAAACCTTTATGTCTTCCAACTGAAAAGGTTGAAATATGCCCAACGGGTTCAACTAGTCCAAACCCATTGTTGTTGTTCTGTTGCAGGCCGAGGGTGGGGGGTTGGGAAGTTAAGAAATAAACCTCCTAGCTTCTAAAAACTATCTACATTTCCACTGTTTTCAGACCTTATAAACCCGCTTTAATCGTTCCACCCGCCTGCTGTTAGATTGAAACCGTGCTGTACCGTGTTTTTAAAGGCTATTTCATGACGTACCCGAGATAGAGAATGATTTATTGCCAGCAGGTTTCCTTTTTAAACCCCCTGTTTTCCTTGAATCCCCTCCTAAAAAAGCAACATATAAGCGATACACACGTTTCTTGGGTTGAACGCTCAACCTTAGGGACACCGATAAAGCATTTTTGAAAGTTATTTTACACCCTTTATCATTCGGCCCTGTCAAAGTGGTGGATGTGTGTTGCATACCGGATGTGATTCACTGATGTCTCCTGTGTTAGCACATAGGAAAACTGACTACATCTAGGCTTTTTCTGTGAGTGAACAATGCCATGAATGCTTCTCCTTACAGGGGTGTTGGCCATTACAAAGCAACAGACAAACATGCAGATAAGATTACTGTCATCTCATTATTGGCCACACTAAACCCCTGTAATACTGATTATAAGGTGGCAGTGTACTACTATTGGGACACACACAACCAGTAAGAAAATACCCCCCCCTCCACACACACACACACATTTTGAGGTATTATCTTTACACAATATTGTCCTATGACTTGTCATTTGGTTACAGACTCCCTACCTCAAGCCCATCCCCCCGGTTGCCTTCATTTTGTGGTGCCCAGTAAGCAAACCGGAACCAGTAAACCACCTGCCAACGTCAGGTGACAACCAATGGCCCCAGGTTTCCCTTTTAGACCTGATGTCCCCCTTTTTTCCTTTAATCGCCTCCCAAGAAAAAGCAACATTCAAAGGATAAACGCACTACTTTGGTTGAACCGTCACATCGAGCAGTGCTGATGAACCAAGTTTTTTAAGTGTTGCATACCGGATTGTGATTCGCCAATGTCTCCTGAAAAAATGACTAGATCTGGGGTTTTGTTTGAGTTAACGTGACTCAAACACGATTGACTACTTCTCCTTACGGGGGCGTTGGCAACAGAAAAAAACCATGCTGAGATAAGATTACTGTCATCTCATTATTGACCACACTAAGCCCCGTAATGCTCGCATTACAACAGTACTGCTGATTATAAGGTGGCAGTGTACTACTGTTGGGTCAAACGCAACCAGTAAGACAATACCCCCCCCCCCCCCCCCCCCCCTATTTTGAGGTATTCTCTTTACACAACATTGACCTATGACTTGTCATTTGCTTACAGACTCACTACCTCAGGGCCCCATCCCCCCACATGTCTTTATTTTGTGTTGCCCAGTAAGCAAACTGGAACCAGTAGCCCACCTGTCAATGTCAGGTGACAACATGCTTGCTTCAGCTCAGAATAACACCTGGGCAGGGGCTGCTAGCTGCCCTGTCCCCCACAGCCTCCTCACACATGTCACTGAAAGTAACAGCCTCTTGGAGACATACTTGAACAAGGTTACGGTTAGTATTTTTGAAGGATTAGATAGAGTATATGAGCGCTTTTAATTCATGGATTGGATTGTAGACCCTTACACTGGGCCTCTCAACAGAAGTGCACTATACTGGTTTAAGCTGAATTATGGTTTTATTTAGTATAAGGTCTGACTAATGCAGTGCGATTACTTGTTGTTAACGTTAAAACTAATTCTACTTGTGACATGAACATTATGCTGTGTGTCCAAAAAGATTTAAATAGTCAGTTTACATAAACATAGCATAAAATGTAGCCTATACAAATGTGCTGCAGGTGTACAGGTACATGGCACAATATAGCATGTTTTCATGGTAATTCAATAAATAAATACTCTTTATGACATAGCCACATGGTAAAGCCTATTCATCTATACTATAAATTAAAAGCTTTGAAATGAAGAGTATTTTCTCGTTTTATGAAGTGAGGAAAATGTGCAAGAATCAGAAAGTAAAGTGTCGTCCAAATGTCGTAAATATTGCTGTAACGCGGTTTGGCATTGTTTGATGGGAGACAATACAATGGACCTTTTTGTTTGTTTGTTTTGAAGATGTATATTGTTCAAATCAAAAACTACCCCAGGTGATTTAATTGATTAGTTCCTCTTTCCCTTTGGTTGGAGCTGGTTTAATCAGTGAAATTACCAGTTTGGAAAAGTGACCTGAGGAGTTTATAAGAATCATTAATAAACTAAGCAGCGCATTAATAGAAAGGTACTTTAGCAGTGTAGCTCGTCCAATACATGACACCGTATCGATGATGTATCGCTTTTATATTGGCTGTCATATATCCTGGTACGGATATCAGCAATTGGCTAATATGGAACAATATATGAGAGCGAGAATATTGAAAATAGCCTTCTAGTAGCCTCCGGTTCAATCCCTCTCCAGGGTTCAAGGTTAAAAGCTTGTTTTCTGTCTTATCTTATCGGTGTTTGTTTTTTTCCCCACTTTGCACAAGGCTATCTGATGAACCAACCTGCTTTCAAGCACCTCATCAACAAATTTGACTTGGTTGTGGCACTTTTTCTGTTGGCATAAGCAAATATTCCCATAGGGTCTCTAGTTGGAGTATTGCAGAGTATTGGAATGACAGGATCTGTAATACGTTTTTAGGGTTTTGATTTCTCACCTGCCTGCTGTCAAATACATACAGTTTATTATTATAGTTACACTAAGGAGATTTTGTGACTCATTTTTCAAGTCACATTTTTGGATCAATAAAATCTCTTTATTTGGCTTCTATTCATTTTTTTAAGCTTTAATAATACCAGGTTATGCTGATATAAAACAGTCTCCAAATTAGTTTTGCACTACATACGGAGTGAATGGTTTTTATTCATTTGCCTATTTTGAAATCTGATTGACGGTTTGATTACTTGCCTTATATGGTTTGTTTGTGTGAAAACAATCCATAAGAGAAGAAACGTCCCTATTTATTGTCTTTGGACACAATGTGAAGAAATTGTGCTTTTGAGTTCTACCGTTTATTTTATTTTTGAATTAGTTTTTCTTTTGATTTTTTTTTTACAAATCCCCTTGATTTTTTAGCAGATTTCTAAGAAGAAGCACAAATTCGGAATAAAGCAAAAGTCTCCCCAAGTTGTATGACTCCATGAACGTACAGCAACAGGATCAACAGGGAATAAGTCAGTCATTCTGAGCTGTTGCACACGCACAGCTGCTTCTTGTTGTCACTGTAAACGTCCGTCGGGGAACTCCTGCGTTAACCGTTTGTGGCCAAAAGATTGTGCGTCCATTGTGGGTGAATGCAGCTTGTTTGTGGGATGGAGCGTTGGCTTTGCTCAAGACAGTCGGAGTCTCTGTGCTTCGCTCCCTCCTCTGTACGAACACGGGGACATGAGAGCCAACTAACCAAATTGACTTGATTGTGTTATTTTTGTTGATTTCCATTATGCCACATCATGCGCTTTATTGCAAAAAAATAGTATGAAAACATACCATTAAACCTGTAACTACAAGCTATTTGTTCAGGGACGAGACTTCGCTTTTTTGTTTAACAGCTTTAATAGATGTTTATTGTCGGTTCAGCCTAACCCTAAGGACCTGTTGTGAAAGAGCCAGGAAAGTTAAAAGTGACTCCACGGCATGTCTGTGTATGTTAAGAGGAAGTCGACGTTATTTGCTTGTATTTGGCACTTTTTAGTTTGAAAGTTGTCGAGTGCTGCATTAAGCCAAAAAAAGTTCACCTTCTGTGTCTAAAAATCCCCATAGAGCAGGCGCACTAGAGACTTCTCTAATCCAGCTACTTCCAGGTCGGCGCTCCGGCTAAATTATTTATTTGTGGGGCTTTTCTTGAATGTTATCAGATGCTTGAATAATATTATCCGCCTTTTTTATAAATCTGTCTCTTTCAGCATTTAAGTTAAGTCTTTTTGCACAAGGGCATCACGTCACCAACGCAGAATTTGTATTTTTACTTTTTGGCCACTGTGTCAAATTGCGTCCAAAGCCCGGCACACGTCCTGCTGTTGCTCCGTTCAGTTACATCGTATTGTAGTTATTTATTTCCCAGAGAGCCAAAATGATCATTTTGATTTGCCGTAGATGGCGGTTTTTAAGTGACAGGCATCACAAAGCTTCACAGAGTCATCACCCTTAGGTACACATCTACAGTCTAATCAAATCAACAGTCCTGGAATAAATGCTGTATCTGTGAAGCTTCTCATGTTCAGTTTTTTGTCGACATTCTGTCAGAGTTTGTTGATTCAGCTCTCTGGCAATTCTCGGGGGAAGTGGTTTGCTACTGTAGATTGCATTATAGCTTCTAATATTCTGTCTTTATCAAATGTTACTTTGCCCAAGGCCTGTCTTTCTACCAATTTCATAGAAATCCATACATTGAAAATGAGGTGTCTTGGTGGAGCACAGATGACTGTCACAGGTGAAAAAAGGTCAAGTGTGTGCAGGCTTGTCCTGCTGCATTAGTCACATAGCTCCTGTAGGAACAATGATCTGAATACCCTACAGACTTCCAGCCTCTCTACCATTGACAGGGCTCACAGCTGACAGATCTAGCTTTATTGTGGTGGTATGAACATTAGAGAGCTCCAGAAGGTGAGGGAAAGACATGACAAACGTGTAGAAAAGGGTACAAGTACAGGTACCAATCACCAAGAAAACCCTGAGACATACACATACATTTAAAAAAGAATATATGAATATAAAATAATAGTTGAAAAGATTAAAACTACCAGAGGTTAGCCATATGAAACTACCCATTGTCCTGATTATGGCCCAACTGATATGGGATTTTTGAGACTGATAGTGATTTAAGAGAGGAAAACATCACAGATTATGATTATGATGGCTGATACAGTGAATTTTTGAGCTGCAATGATAATAAACCTTTCCTCTATGGATTTTGCACCAATATGACTCTGCAAAGGTACTCGGAAGGCTGCTCTCTTAAACAAAATACTATTTAATATTATCCTAATTATATATGCAGTGTAGAATAGATAAATACCAATACAAACATCCTGTTCAGAATCATTTAATTGTTGACCATTTAAATACAAATAAAACAAATAGCTAAATAAACATAATGTTCGGTATCAGTCACTTGTTGACCATTTAAATAAATAAAATGTTCTATCAAGAAGATTTTAATGTCAGCACTGAGAAAACATGCGTACGCTTACATCGATCTGATCATAGGCCAGTACGGGCTCTTATACAGGTCTGGCTCCTGTGTCGAATGTTCATCATTCATTTATCTTCAACCACTCGTCCCTATCGGGATCGTGGGGGGCTGGAGCCGATCCCAGCTGACATCAGGCGTGAGGCAGGGTACACCCTGGACAGGACGCCAGTCTATCACAGGGCACATAGAGACAAACAGAGACAGACAACCATTCACATTTACGGGCAATTCAGAGTAACGAATGAACCTGGCACGTGCATGTCTTTTGACCCTGGGAGGAACCCGGAGAAAACCCACACAGACACAGGGAGAACATGCAACTCCACACAGAAGGGCCCCAGTCGGGATTCGAACGAGGAACCCTCTTGCTGTGAGGCGACAGTGCTGACCACCACCCCACCGTGTCAAATG
The DNA here is from genome assembly GCF_963691815.1 of Echiichthys vipera. Classification (NCBI taxonomy): domain Eukaryota; kingdom Metazoa; phylum Chordata; class Actinopteri; order Perciformes; family Trachinidae; genus Echiichthys; species Echiichthys vipera. The sequence continues at coordinate 8,179,971 of NC_139844.1, read as the reverse complement.
TCTTAAAGTGAATTGTTGAACATTAACGTAACTGGACGTATTGCAGTATGCTTAATCGTTTAGTTCCGCTCTTATCAAACTGTGTAATAACAATGCTTTCCCTGTGTCTGTGTGGTTCTCTGCCACAGTGAAATCATGGCAAAAAAGTTTTTTAAAAATCCTCTGTTTTTGTTGAAAATTCTCTAAGTAGGCTGGCTTACTGTGCAGCCATGACTGAAACAGGTGACTGACAGAGGCCTTTGCAGGACCTAAGTCTGTAAGTGAAACCTGCATCCATTACACATCCACCCCCTCGTCCCCAAGGCAACCAATAGCATTTTGAGTACAGTGTAGCCAAACCTCAAAGGTACACTTGGCCATTTCTATCTCATAGTCTGCGTGTTAGGCTCAGCTCTTTGTTGTCAGACTTGACTCAGCTTTTATCAGACTGAGCTGTACTCACTGTCATCTTTAGCTGGCGTTTGTCACGCACAGCTCCACTGTGTCAGCTGTACTTTGAGCTTACCATTCCACACTGATTGGATTTAGACTTGTCATTTCCAGATATTGCCTTGGTAAACAGCATTGGTTTAAGCTAAACCCATTGCTAGCGACAGTGTAGCTGGACATTTCCCTGTTTGACTGCAGAAAGATCCAGAAATCTACGCCAGTATATAACACAGCCGTGTTTTGGGCTTCTTCTTTTTTTTTTTTGTCTCTGCTTGCCTGAAACTAGAAGTGCTGAAACAATCAGTCTACTGACAGAAAATGAACCAGTAACAATATTGAAACTTTCAGGTCGTGTTTATTTCAACCATATGCTTCTTATGTAAGTGGTTTTTAGTGTCTCCATTACAGCCATTTGCTTCCCTGTCCTTCTAAGCTCGCCTGTCATCCTGCCTTGAATTTATTGACACAGAGGTCCCATTGCCACAATAACAAACACAAAGAAAAGGGTTGCTGAGATGAACCATTAGAAGCGACATGAAAGATGTTATGGTTGACGTTCAGGGTGTGATATAATAGTCATTTCAGATGTTGAAGGAAATAAAAGGGGGTAAGGTCCGACTGGTGTTAAGTAGACAGTCCCATATTTCAGAGCAGCTTTTGTCTTCCACTTTTATCTTAAGCCACACTGCATAAAAACCTCAAACAGGTATTTGTTGATAGGGGGAAAAGTTTGTTGTATTTATCATAATCACGTTCTTTATTTGTGTACAGTTTTTTGTTTCTTTTTCAACATCTCTCTCTTCTTTCATGCCAGGATATTATCTTCAAGTGAAAAACATTCAACTTTATATCATAGAAAGTTAATACTGTGGAAACGGGTGGAAAAGGAAGAGGCAAGGCTTGGACATCTGAGGAGGTCACTGATTTTTTTTTCTCTCTCTCTTGTCTCCTCAGGTCCAGTGAAACCATGAACCTCTGCTCCAAATGTTTCGCTGGTAAGTTTTCTCTCAGAACATGAGAGAAGTTTCTCGCTTGTTTGCTGGCAGTGACCAGTCTTTTTCTTTTTCTGTTCTAAAATGTCTCTACCAAAATCGTACAGCAGGAGGTAAAGCAGTACGTGAGGCATATAAGCCCCCAAAAACATACAATTGTTGCTCGACTACTGAGTGATCTTATGAGAGTAATATACTGTATTTAGGCTGGACATGGGTCTACCATTGAATTTCATGTCTCCCGCTGCAGGCATTTTCTCACTTTCAGCTAGTTGTTTGTCAGATGTAAACGGGGCAAACAGTTCCACAGTTTCTCTCTTAAGTTGCTTCTTAGCATGCGGAGCTGTTCTCACTTACATCCAGAGACACAGCTAGCTGCAGCTTGAGGCAAGGTGTGCCAGCTGATTTAGGTTAGGAATGCTAACTATGCTAAGCAGTTATCCTTGGAAATGAAGGTTAAGTGAAAGAGTCTCACTCATCATGCATCCACCATTTGTAGAAAAACTTTGGTTAAAGTTAAAAATGTTTGAATAAAGGAAGCTGGGATTTCATCATATTTAACGATTATAGGGCTGCCACCTGGAAGTGGATGAGTCGAACCATGCGTCAATGAGCTGTCTGTGGTTTTTATTTCATAAGAGTGCATTAGATTACCGTATTTTTACATGGCAGCAGGGTGAGCGTGATGACGCAGTAAATAAAAAGCATGGTAAACAAGAGGGGTCGGACAGACCTCGCCGTAGAACCCTGATGCACCAGTTGCACATAGAAAACCCTTTAGGGCTTTCACGCAGAAAGGGTTCATTTTAACCCAAACCACTATCTTGTCCTCAACTTACCAAAGTAGTTTTGATGCAAAACCTAAGAAGAAAGTCCTGAAGGCCAACTTCTCCCACGTGCTTGACAGTCACACCAAGAGCATGGGGCCTCGTCCTTCCTGTAAGAGAAGAAGGTGCAGCGAGCTCTGCTGAGGTCGAAGGGGAGGGTCACTTTAAAGCTCACAGCCACACTCGTGAGCTGCCTTCACCCCCTGGTCTTTCCAAGTTGACCTCGAGCCGCACTGCCACGGAAGAAATGCGGTTGACGAGGGACAGCCAGCACCAGACACCCCCCCCCCCCCCCCCCCCCCCTGTTTAGAAGTGTAAAAATATATGCGGTTCTTTATGAAATAGGAAAAAGATAAGGAACGGAGCGTTTAATCTTCGTATTGAGCAGCCCGGTCTGATTCATATCAAGCAGTTGTGATTCTTTTAGAACACTAAACAATCTCTGTGAAGTGTAGTTGTATTTTATTTCTACTTGTTGGCTACATTTTTTTCTTATGTGGAATCATCTGTGCATTTGGGGAAACAGACCAATGAATCGGCAAAGAAAGAGTGTACGACAAAGTAAAAAAAAACAACACAAAATTTGTGTGCAATTGTCAAGTTATGCATTAAGTTTTCTCAATGACTCTTCCAGTCTGGTTGAAGGTGCACTGCAGCCCTGTCGGTGGCTATGGCAACCAGTGAGTACGGCAGACAGCGAGGACCTAAGGGCCTCAGCTGTGAGTCTGGCATCACAGACAACAGCACCGCTCAGAATAGACTCAATACACATGAGTGATAGAGGCTGAGCAGAAGTGGGTTAGTCCACATGTGGAGGAGAAACTGAAATCTAGGCTGACCTCCCTCACCCTCCCCGGAGGGAAGAGCGTAGACAATATCCTCGTGGAATCGATATCGTTGGAGATTAGTAGTGTATATAGAGAGGTCACAAGTGCATCTCCAAGGTGATCAGGTCTGTCTCTTACCGTCTTGTCTTGATTGTGAAGCTGCAGAGACTGTTTGGAAAACTTTTGGATTAAGTGCATTAGGGCAGACTTTAACTTAAATTTCAACTAAACTGTCTCCCTCAATGAAGAGTCAAGTCTTACAGTTGAAGTAAGAGGATGTTAGAGATCAATATCAACACTAAAGGGAACGTCCACACGATTCGAAAACCACCTTTTTATTTTGTCCACACGAATCACTTTGCAGTTAAGTTTCCTCAACGAGCAGAGAGTGCTGCTGTAAGCCCCTTCCCCGTCCCAAGGCACTCACAGGCGGGCACTGTCTCGCTACTTTTTGCGACCTTTTTGGCAACTTTCTTTATAAACCGCTACTAGCGACCAATTTAGCGACTTATTCAGAGCATCAGGGAAAAGGGAGAAATATATAGTTGGCCTAATTCATTCACATGCAGTGGCTCAGAGTCCAGTTCAGTCTGGTCCGTGTCTCCACGCAGCAGCACTGTTGTTGTTGTTGTTATGTGATGCTGCGGGGGTTAGAGGTCGGAGGTAGGGCGATGACGGCATCGTTAACAAAGCATGCGTTTCGCCGTACAGACGACAACGCCACAGGGATGTTCTGAAGTTTTCCCACTCTGGGACCTGGTTAAAAAGACCGGGTTTCAGGCTCCAATAACGCCAGCTGCGTGTGCATGGTCGACCTAAACGATACTAAAAATGTGCGGTTACAGGAAAACCTCGTGTGGACGGGCCCTAAGAAACTCTGTACCATGTTTAGAAGAAACTGTCATCCAGTGGATAATCGTTTCATGGACAGAAATAACCAAAAGGAAGTAGAGAGGAAGATATATTTAATGTATGAGAGCTGTGTTTCCTCTTGGCAGAGCACACTGGCCACAGAACCGCCCCCCAAAATACACCAACAATTTGGGTTAACAATTCATACATAAATGTAATGCAAGGTGCTGCTTCCTGGTAGCTATATTACACTATTTTCCAGCTTCATATAAGCTGTTATTACAGACATAGTGCAAGGAGGTTTGGGGTGTGTAACTGTATTTTTGTACTCTTTTTGACTTGTGTCGTCTCTCTTTTTCTTCTCTTCCTCTCTCTATCTATTTATCTCCCTCCCTTTCTATTTTTATTATGTCCCTCTGCTCGCTTACTTACTGTCCTTGGCCACAGACATCCAGAAGAAGCAGCCGGGGGAGGACTGCACCTCCAAGCCTATCCAAAGCACCGGGAGTAGCCAATTGCCAGTTTTTAGTAGCGAGACGAGCAGTAGCAGTAGCCAATCCCTCTTGTCGTCTCCGCCCTCGAGCTCCGAGCAGCCGCCGGCCGAAGAGCCCTCGCCCACGTTTCCCAGCACAAGGGAAGGTAAGATGGGCGCTTTTTAGTTTTGTTTTAATGATGTCCACATGAAGGAAACTAAAACCCTTGCGGTATATCATTTGATGTTCTAGTGAAAAAGGCCATAAAACCGAAAAAAAATAAATTTTTAGCTGATATCAAGTCTCAAAATAATGCACTTGCTGTCTGTGGGAAGCTGAAGGATGGACGGTCTATTCTTTAAGTGGGACCACACGGGGTGAGATAGAGCCAGACAAACAGGACATACTGAGGAAGCATCATTTCATGGGGAGCATGATTGCACAACTCAGGAAATAATTTCATACTGCAATTCTTGCAACAGTTGCTGAGCTCGGACGACATCAGCAGAGTTTCTATAGAGATGTCAGATATGTGATGTCTGAGGTACAAGCCCAGACTGTTGCTGTGCAGCCTTCTCTATCTTCAGGTTGGTGCAGTGGAACAATCACAATACAGATATAGGAAACGCTCTGTAATGCTGGATACAGCGTGTCGAGGCGGAGCCCTGTTCATTCCTATTTAAGCTGTTCAGTGGAGCATGATGCCCAAAAAGTATAACTGTAGTTCCATAGAACTGCCATAGAGCAGGCGCATCAGAGACTTCTGCCAACTGGCGCTCCAGCTTATTTGAATGGGAAATGGAGTCATATCACAGGAGTGAGGTCCTCACTGACATTTAAAAATGTTCAATGCATGTTGTCCACATGTTTAATCTGTCATTTTAGAATGCTTTCAAAGTGGAATGATATCTCTATCTGTTAATAATCTCAAGACTAAATATTTGACTTCTGCTGTTGTGGAGTAGAAAGTCTTTTTTTCTTCTTTTGCGTCTTTTTTTCTTCTTTTGCGTCTTTGTTTCCAGAACTAAAAAGCACTTCAGTCGACCCGTAAATACATTACATTTTATCCAAAGCTACTCAGATTTAGTTCAACCATAAAGATGCCACCCAAAAATGACATTATATTCATTAAATATGCAAAAGAGCTTCAAGTGTTACATTTTATAAACAAGTGATATTTTGAACTAAGATGCGGTCTGAACAGTTGGGTCTTCCGTCTATGTTTGTAGATGTGTTAGTTTCTGCTGCCCTGATGTCAGACGGAGCCCTTTCCACCATTGTGCTGAGACTGTGTTGGGCAGTAGCCGGACCCCCTTGTCTGAATATTATTCTCTAACATGATTATGTTCCTGGTGTATGCAACGTTTACAGTCACCATTCTCCAAAAAACTAAAACGGAAGGCTCATTTTGTGCACAGTGAAAAAGAGTGATGGTTGTTCATGAGTACATTTCATAGTAACATGGACTCAAGATGAGGGTAGAGGGCGTTTTGCGTCCTGTCTCACACGTCTCCTCATTTTCCCTCTGCAGGCATGTCGTCCACAGAAACAGCCCAAGGCACACTCTGCACACCCACAAAACGTCCACGAGAATCAGGTACAGTCAACCTCTCCTTCCTGCCAGTATCTCTGCACGGCTCTGCCCCAATTAGAGCGCCAACTCTTAACCCTGCCGTTTTGCCTTCAGCGTCGGGCTCGGAAAGCGAGGCGACGCCAGAGAAACGGCCGCGGACAGACGAGCAGGAGGGGAGTGGCGAGGAGGCCCGCGGGACGCCCAAGCAAAAGAACCGCCGGCGCTGCTACCGCTGCCAAACCAAACTAGAGCTGGTGCAGCAGGAACTGGGCTCCTGTCGCTGTGGTTAGTACCAACACGTTGCATTCACCTTCATGACGCCACTGGTTCATAATGTGTGGTGCAACACGGTCAGCTGCTGTCGTGTTTATGTTTGGCCTGAAAAACCAAAACTACATAAACCACTCCCCATTAAACTGTCTTTAACAGGAACAGTCTGCAATCCAAAGGTAAAAAATAAATAAATAAATATAATAAGCGGAAGCACAAAAAGTCAACCTGCTAATAAGTTGTAACAATTGTACTTTTTTCAAATCAGGAATAATAGAGAACCCCTCCAAAATGCAGATTTTTCATCTATTAATAAGTCTATCAGTATCTACCTTAATATATATATATATAGATACATAGATATATAGATTTTCACAGAATATTAAGTCTCAGATGTGTCAATATGATATTCCTATTACTTTATCTTAAAATAGAATGAGGAAAGTCGTACAAATCGGTGGTAGAAGTCGGTAGGAGGTTTGTTTTTGGATGTTTGTGTGGCATTCTTGGATGTTTCCTCTGAAACAACAGAACATTTATTTGGGCCACCTCCCTCACCGCTCCTGCGTTTCTGTTTTCCCTCCCAGGCTACGTATTCTGCATGCTTCACCGTCTCCCCGAGCAGCACGACTGTCTGTTCGACCATCTGGGCCGCGGGCGCGAGGAGGCCGTCCTCAAGATGGTGAAGCTGGATCGCAAGGTGGGCCGCTCGTG
>NC_139844.1:8115514-8170514 GCF_963691815.1 Echiichthys vipera | reverse complement strand
CGTGGCTGGTTCTTCTTTTGATATTTTGAAAAAAATGTGTTACTTTTTTTTGAGTGCTATTAAGAAATGGAAGAAATGGAATATCTTTCTGTATCTTTTTAGAGAAAATAATTATTTAACCTTATATCAGTTTGAGTTACTTACACCCTAGCATAGAGTGGCATATTTAGTTAAATGTATAAAAAAGCAAGAACATAATTCTGTCCTATTTTCTCCTTTTAATTTTATCGTGTTCCATTTTCTGCTAAGGAAAATAAACTGGATTAGAGGATGTGGTCTGTGTGTTAATCTGTGTTTTCTTTTTCCCATATTAACATTTGTTTCAATCACTCTTTATTTATATGGCACTTTCATACTTTGACAGTAGCACAAAGTAAAAACGAAACAAAACATCAACAACAAAGAACCACTGTGAAAACCCAAACCTCCCACCCCCAAAAATATACACACAGAGATACACACTCACACACTCCCACACTCACTCACTCACTCACTCACTCATTTACTCACTAGCGGTTCCTGAAGAGACATGGCTGGGCACCGAGATCTTAGGTGAGGAAGAATCTACCTTTGGGGGCCGCGCACACCGAGATCGGTCCATGGCTGCAGGGGGGCCCCGCCACATGCCCCCCTCCAGCCCAGGCAGACAGGAGGCTCCACACTACGGTGTAGAGCTCTCAAGACACCCGGGCCAGGGCCATCCGCGGGACAGCACCCGCATCAGTGGACCAGAGACAACTCCCAGTGTGGTCGGCCCCCAGAAGGAAACACTGAAAAACCAAGTGGCTGAAACAGTAAAATAAGATAAAAAGAATAGAAATTAGGAGGGAATAAAAACAGTAAAATAAGATTAAAGGAATACGAGCTAAAATCAAATAAAAAAAATATAAGTATAAAAGGAATTAGAAATAATCAAACAGGTCAGTTAAAAGCCTGATTAAAAAGGTGGGTCTTAAGCCTCATTTTAAAAACATCAACATTCTCTGCGGCCCTAAGGTTCTCTGGCAGGCTGTTCCACAATCGGGGGCCTTAATCGAATGCTTCCCTGTGTGTTTTGCTTCTTAAAGGGCCAGCACTGGAGGACCTCAGGGCCTGCGAGGGTTGATAGGGGAAAAGTGAGGCACATGAATAAGAAGCCCCGGGACCATCATGACATTTAAAAACTAGTAAAAGAACCTTAAAAATCGATCCCGAAGCGCACGCGGAGCCAATGCAGAGGTTTCTGTGTAATGTGCTCTGGCCCTCTGGTCCTTGTGAGTACGCATGCTGCTGAGTTCTGTAGTAATTGAAAGTTGTACATGTTCATTTTTGGGAAGACCAGAGAGCAGGGCATTACAATAATCTAAACGATAGGATATAAAAGCATGCATCAGCAGTTCCGTGCTGACCTGAGCGAGAAACGGGTGGACTATATTGGCTATGTTCTTAAGATGGTAAAAAACATTTTTGTTATGTTTTTGATGTGTGGAATAAAGGAGAGTTCAGAGTCAAAAGTCACACCCAGATTTTTTACAGATTTTCAGGGGTTAAAATCCTGTAACATTGGTAACGTTTCTCTCTCTGGCCCTCAGGACCAATGACTAGAACCTCGGTTTTGTCCCGGTTGAGCTGCAGGAAGTTTGCTGCCATGCATGACTTGATGTCTACAATGCAGTTAAACAGGGCATCAGTTGGCCCTGTGTCATCAGGAGACGTGGCAATGTACAGTTGCGTATCGTCAGCGTAACTATGAAAACTGATGGCGTGCCTCCTGATGTCATCCCCAAGGGGAAGCATGTAAAGATTAAAAAGAGTTGGACCTAAAATTGACCTTTGGGGAACCCCACACTTTATCTTATGGGTTCCTGAGGAACAAGTATCCATACTTACAAAGAAACTTACATCAGTACGGTAGGATGTGGACCAGTTAGAAACAGAACTAGAGAAGCCGACCAGGTTCCTCAGTCTATTTATCAAAAGGTGATGGTCTACTGTATGGAAGGCGGCAGTTCGATCCAGCAGTACCAAGAGTTTATGATTATCTAAATTACACCTGATGTCATTTAAAACTGTCAAAGTGCTGTCTCTGTACTGTGGCTCCTCCTAAAATCAGACGGAGTGGTCTTTAAAATATGATTTGAGTTTAAAAAAATTGTTTCTAAAATCTTACTTAAAAATGGTAAGTTGGATACAGGCCGGTAGTTATTAAAACAGTGGGGTCTAAATCACTCTTCTTCAGAAGGGGCTTCACCACCGCCATTTTAAAGGAGGTGGGGAAGACACCCGTCTGAAGAGAGCAATTAATCCAGATACAACAGCTATTCCTCAAAGAGTGTTTAAAAAAACGGTGTGGGAATTGGATCTAAAAGGCAGGTTGTGGGCTTTTCCTGGGAGAAAACTCTACCAAGTGTCCTCGCATAACCCAGGGCAAAACTCTCCAGTGTTTCCTCCGGTAAAAGCAATGATCCGAGTGTTAAACGCTGTTGGGATAAAAAACTGGATCTGAAGTCATTGATTTTTCTTCTGAAGTGCTCTGCAAAGGCCTCACAAAGAGCGTTATCTGGTGTTTTGGAGGGTTTTTAAAAAAAATTGTGTTAAAAGATTAATTGTGGATTAAATGCGAGAATATCTTTCACAATTCATTATTAATAGCTTCAGTGTCAATCAGAGTTCAGATACGTGTTGATCGTAATCTTAACTACCACAGTTTTGTTATTAAAACAATATATGTATGATATGTTGTATAGTATCTAATGTATCTGCCTGTGCGGTGCAAGAGGAAGAAGACACAAGATCAGTCTCACTTTACTGGTTTAAGATAGGAGCAGGATTTGATGACAATAATGCTGCCTCGGTGTGCTGATCATTAAAACATAACAAGTCAGAATGACGGTTTGAAACTTTAGCAGGAACAATATGATTTACTTAAGTAATGCTTAGCTAATAACGCATGACTCAAGGTTATTTGATGCATGAATGAATGCAAAATGTATCATGAATTTCTGTTGCTCGCCATTAAACTATCATGGTACTATGAGTTGGACACATTTTTATAGATAATCAGTTAAGGAATGTTAATTTACACTTACTTCATACATGCATGCATGTTTGTGATACATGTTTTTACGGGAATAGACCCAATTGTATTTTGGACACATTTACAGCATAGTTGGTGGATTATATATATATATATATATATATAAATGATAAATTAAAGGTTGAATATGTAGACTCTTTATTAAAAGATATATTTAAAAAAAAATAATACACCCACAGGGGTTTTGACGGGTACAGAATGAAAATATAAAAATATATTTAGTCTGAATTAATATTTAAAAAACATTTTTTTAGGGGTTTGACCATGACTTTCTGTCACGTTCTGTTTCCATTGTAGCAGCCTATAGCGTTGGGCGTTGCTGGTTGCCAGGGTTGTCATTTGTTGGACTAAAGAAACTAGGAATCATTTTGAGAGCTATCTAATGCATTACACAGCACTCAAAGAAAGACTTCCAGTTGAAGACCGACTAACGTTAAATACTGTTGTCAAATGAATTGATTAGTCCAAATTAGCCGTAACCCTGTATGATTCATCACGCGTCATGGCGCAGGCTGATCGCTATACACACCTGGTAACTAACCTGGCAACCCCGACTGCTGGAATTATTTTCTGTTGTTGCGATTATGATCTTAAGACAATAGAGGGCGATCTTCTGCTCATTCTCCATGTTCAACCTTTAACTGATGATTAATTCATTTTATTTTAAGTGCATTTTTTTTCATCATACTCCGCTGGTCAATAAAAAAAACATTTACATAAGAGGAATCCAACTAATGTGGTCGCACATCGATCAATGTATGAATTAATATACCTTAACTGATGAACTATTAAGTGGGAACTTATCACATAAAGTCATAGTGACTAATCATTTGTTAATGGCGAGCACTAGGATGTCAGGATACACCCTGCATTCATTTGTAATTTGCATAAACTAAGCACTGCTTAGTGTTTAATCCAAAATGAATCATTTCATAAATTCATCATGGATTGTGTAAAATAGAATAAAACTTATAAACTTGAAAAATAACTAGCAAATATGGATATTAAATAAACACTTTATTGCTGTAAAAAGTAGGACACTCTTTCCTTCTGACATCTTCAATGGAGTATAAAGTAGCATACAATGGAAATCAATTGTACTTAAATAGGTACTTGAGTTTACTTGCTACTGCTGGGCTTCCATGGCAACGGATGAGGACCACATGATAGCAAGCCCATTGGCTGAGCTAACTGAAAGGGGCGGGGCAACACATCTGCACCTGCATCACCTGTTTAATTAGTTGGAGCTGGGCTAGCATAACAGCTAACTCTAGCTAGTATACAGCAACAACCTTTTAACGTTGTAAGTAAACTGTAATTACTTAATAAAGTGGGATGAGTGTCAACAGGAAACAACCAAAAAAAACAAAAGTAACTTTATATTGCACCCTTTAATTATAAATAAACGCTTTAAAGAACACAAAATACTTTAAGACAAGATATAGGAGTATCAAGGCCATAGTTAATATTTTTATTAGTGCAATTAGATTAAAAACTACAGGTGAATGAGGTAAACATTTGAATTGATATTGTTACCGGCTCAAAGATGGCAACAAAAAGGGAGGCCACACAGACGTCAATGTTTCACAAAGTAATTTATTAAACCAAAATCAACCAAATTAACTATTAATAGGTGTAGAGTGTGTATGTGTGATATCAGTTGTGTTAGCAGTGTGTGGATGAGTAGAAATATGGTGTGGGCATGTTGAAAGGTGCGTCAGACCAAACAAAGGAGAAAGTGGTGGTGCAGCAGGCCTCAGTCAGAGAGCGAGCTCCCAGCTGGCAGGCCTTTACTGCCTTCTGGAGGCCACGCCTAGAGAAGGTGTGGGTAATCAAACAAGGCTCTCCATACCTGCCAGGAAAGACTGGCAGAGAGGAGAGGCCGTAACAATACCACCATCAAACTTCCTCAGTTGATTACTTACATTAAGACAGTTGTTTTTTGTTTTACAAGTTTTTCTGAAATGTTATGTTTAAATATGCAAACGAAGCGTTATTTTAATAAATATGTGCTGATTTGAAAACATTTCCACAACACAAATGTGAACACTGGATAAAGCCAGGTTCATATTAGAGTGGAAGGTTCTAACAGAGGGAATGTTAGATATCTCATTCTGTCAAATCCCATACATGTTTCAAGAGACTGCAGGTAAATATGGTCAAACAGATAGTTAGCACTACGAAACGTCCCCAGCTGATTGCTTACAATAACACGATTATTTCTTGTATTACATGTCTTCTGAGATTTTCTGATGTTAACTTTGGTGAGTTGAGGAGAAAGCTACAGACTCAAATAGACAAAGTGAAGTATTAAAACTCCTAAATGTATATTTATGTTATTTTCATTCCACTAGTCTGAAAGAAGACATGATATGGAAGCAAAATAGCTGCAAACCTCAAAAGTCACCTATAGTGGCTTGCTTTGCAGTACATTTAGCTGATAATACTTTCACTTAAAGTTTTGAATGCTGTTGAGTACTTTAACTTTAGTGTTTCCCACACTGTGGTATTGCTACTTTCCTTTTAAGTATCTGAATACTTCTTCCGCCGCTGCTAAAGAGTCACCAGACGTGTTTGAATGTGTAGTTTTAGAGTAGTGATGATTCGTGTTGAGGTTTAATGCTCCACACACAAGAGAAAGGACAGTTACTCTGCCTAAACACTAGGTGGCAGTCTAAGACAGTGAAGATGTTTCTCCTCAGGTGTCACCACTCTCATACTGTAAGAAGAAGGATCAGGTTTAGTTTTGTTCTGTGTTTGAATTAACGACGCTGAGGGGGAACCAGCGTCAGTCATTGAGATCAAATGTGTGATAACGGAGAGTTTTCTTCTCGTCATTGTTCATGTGACTGCGACAGTAAACAACTCTCGTCCTCCTCCATCTTTTCCTTCTCTTCATCTCCCTTTTCTCCTTTCTCTCACCTATTAGGCATATTTTTACATGTCTTTCTCCTCCTTTTCTCTCAGTGTGCACACTGGAAATCACTGGCAACACTGGGTTCATTTTAGCCACTGTGCATGGACAGAAAACCACCTGAGACAAGGGCTTCATCTGATGCACTATTCTAGATAACGCATAGAAAAAAAACCCTGGATCAATGTTAACGTAGTAAAACATCTGTAGAAATCATTCACCTGGTGTGTGTCAACATCAGCATTGTATATTCTTCTTTTACCATCCATTAAACACCTGTTTGGACATTTATTGTGTTATTGAGCTCATACATGGCTAATGTTGATTTAGATTTTGGTTATAATCAAATGGACACAGTGGTCTTTGAGTGACAGGTATTGAAATGACTGTTCTCCTCTGGGGTGGGGGGTTCTGATTTCACTCTACAGGAGGGGTTCCCAAACTTTTCAAACTTAAGACTTTAAAGAGAAATAAGATATCTCCCTGGGACCCAAATGCAAGAAAAGACATCATCAATTCACGCGATGGAGAGTGAGGGAATTGCGTTACCTCCACCAGAGAGTGTGAACATGTTTATTCAGGTCGATGTCCGTGAGAAGAGGCAGAAAGAAAGGCAAAACAGAACGTTCTACTTGTATTTTAAGTAGGAAAATGAATTTACGTATCAGGAGTTTTGCGGGACCCTAGCCCTGTGCAGGAAAGCACAACGCTCCTGGTCGCTGTTTTCAACACGTGGAACACGTTGATTAGGTCGTGAACTCACACTGACCTATATGTTTAGATGTGGAAACAAAACCACTTGGTTTGTAAAAGATTGTGGGTGGGGTTAAAGTAAGCGTGTTCGATTGTAACTACAAGGACGCACGGGACATCTTCCGGTGTTTCACCCGACCTACCTCCGTCTGCAGTGTGACGTGTGCATGTTGGGTTTTAATGCAGGTGGCTCTGCAGGTTTGGAAGCTGCGGCGCCTCACGTTAGCCTCGTGAGACCATCCTGATCTCGTGAACTCCGTTGTATCTTTCTCGCAGATCAGTCTGGTAAGGTGCGAGGGAGAAAATTTGAAATTGGTTTTGAGGCGGGTTTAAATGTGACCCAACGAGAAGCGACTGTTCAGTGTAAACAACATGGCGGCTTCTGCGGATGAGATGAGCGCAGCTATGGAGCGAGCTTGATCAGAATTAGAGAGTATTCCTTCTCTGAAAGGGCAAATATAATTTACCGACATGTTGTTTACTTTCCGAGCTTCGCCTCGACACTCTGTACGCCATATGCTTTGTTGATCTGATTGGTTGATTTGGCCCGGTAGACAGATGGTTTATCCAATCAGCAACCGGTATTTTCGCCCCTTCCCAAAAAATCTCCAAATGATGCTTCAGCTGGATAGAACTGGCTCGCTCTGCTGCAGGTGTTTGCTGCAGAAATGCGTTTTGCCACTTATGCAGCCCGTGGAGTTTCACCATTATTCTTGACTTTTGTGAAAGGCTGCAACAACATCAATATTTTCATTTTTGATTCATCTTTTTGATGGTCTTGCTCACTTAATTGCTTTATTTGTCTTCTATGTAATTCTCCGTCTTCTCTGACAATTCTTTTCTTTTTATTTGATCAAATCTTTAAAATGTTTTATTCAAAGGTAAAAACATTCAACAACAGAGAGAGACTATAACACAACTATAACATACCAGCCCAGGGCAGAGGTTACACTCCAGCCCCCAAAATGAGAAAAGAAACCCAAAGAACCCAATACTTCTATCCCAGTCTACTTTACTGGAGTAGTTGATGGTGTCGGCAGGTGGAGCTCCATGCTCTCCGATTCAAACCTTCAGGAGGGTCCAGGACTCCTTCAGGAAACACACTGTCACACAGACACACATGCACGCGCAGACGGCTGTCAGGCATGTCAGGGAAGCGCTCGAGCCCCAGTGAGTTAGAGAGTGTGTGTGTGTGTGTGTGTCTGTGTGTGTGTGTGAGAGAGAGAGAGTGCGCGCTCTTTAGTCAGTGTTTCACCGTCAGTGGGACCGGACTCACTTGTGCGCGTTAGTTAGTGGAGGTAGTCCGGCTCAGTCTGCTTGTTTTATTTGTTTTCTCTCTTCTGTAAAATGGGATTCTGACAGCAGCCGGGCAGCGGGCGCCCCCGGCTCCTCCTGACCGGAAAATGAAGCGTCTCTGTCGGAAGCTGGCGGTGGCCGTGGCGGTGCTGGTGTGGCTGGGGGCGCTGGTTTACCTGCTGGTGTTGAGTCGGAGGAAGCTGCCGGAGCTCGGTACCGGCGCAGGAGCTGGAGGAGGCGGAGAGACAGCAGACAACCAGGTGAAGGAGTTTTACTACGACCTGCTGTGTGTGGGTGTGTGTGTGTGTGTGTGTGTGTGTGTGTCTGTGTGTGTGTGTGTGTGTGTGTGTGTGTGTGTGTGTGTGTGTGTGTGTGTGTGTGTGTGTGTGTGTGTGTCTGTGTGCGTGCGTGCGTGCGTTGAGAAGAAAGCACATCCATGTGAGGACTTGCAGTGTGGCTGTGGCTATTATCTCTTATAGATAATATAAACCCATAATGTCCTGGAGTGCATCCACTCTGAGTTTACAGTGACAGCAGTGGTTCTTTTATGGCGTTTACATCCATATAGTTTATGATCCAGTGCTGGGAAAAGTATTCAAAAGTCTTGCGTAAATGTTGCATCACCACAAAGGAAACACTCCTGTATGTGAAACTGAGTTAAATGAGACAAATTGCCAGTAACCTGTATGTCCACTGACGGATGTGAGTAATGGGTGTTAATGCATCTGCCTGTAATTGTTGCATGTGGTTTTCTGTGCAGCTAATCAGCACTAATGAGGAGGTTCAATTACAGGGATTCATATTTGATGAGACCTTTTCATGTTTTGAAGATGAATCTTTAATCTGTAAGTAATCCAGAGGAGTAACAAGAACAACCCTTTTCTTCTGAAATGTAGGCTGGTTATATTAATAAAAATATAATAAATGTACATTTTCCTCCCAATGTAAACTGCAGAAAAGCTGCTATGTTGTAACTTTGAATTGTATTTTCTCTCATTTTATACTTGTATCAGTGAGCATTTAGCTCCCATGCCATCACAGGATATTCATATTTATTTTTACAATATTCCTCTTTAGCGGCTGCTCAACATTGTATTTCCTAATAATATACCCATACATCCACCACAGGGGCTCTTATCCGTGTATAAAATCCTGATCCGATTGCTCTGCCTCCTTTTTGAAGATAATTAGGTTCATTTTCGACCCCAGCTTGGTGTCTGCACCCGGTGTGCACTGCAGGATGTCTGTTATGCAAAAGACCTGCAGGGTGTTAACTGTGGTTGGTGGGATAAATCGTATTGATCGTGCCTCTCTTACCTTGTTTTATTGAACTACAAGCACACATTAACTTCTACACACACACCAACACTAACCAGACATCCTGGAACAGTCCACATGTTCAAGAAACACTTTACATATAGCAATATTGTGAGACGAGAGGACATAAATATATAGTATAAACCCCACACATTGTGCATTATATAGTGGTATAAACCCCACATTTGCATTACAGACACTATATCCCGATTTTTAATTGCAATAATGCAACTATGCAATAACTTCAACCATATTACACTTCTGGCTCCACTTTCTTCCAGTACTGGATACTTTATTCTTTTACACAGCTATTATTTTGTTATATTTGGCGTAGTTTTATATTTTGTATCTTATACTCAGTGTTGGACTAATATTTAATAGGAATCCGTGAAGTCAGTCTTTGCAACTGCAGGCATCATTAGCCAGATACTGGAATATAGTAGGGGAGTTTTTATAAAGAGTGAGTGAGCTCTCACCCATGAAGGTTAGCAGCGTTTTCTGCTGCCACTTATTTAAATAACAAAGCTTACTTGTTTTATTTAAGAGTCACTCCTTACACTACAAACCAAACACAACCCAGTTCAATGTTCTTTCATGGCATGAATTGAATGAATATCTACAAGGAATCAAAACAGAAGATTTTTTTAGATGGAGAGACCACTGTATCAATGTGTGTGCAGAGCATTTGTGTGCGTGTGAGTGTGGGCTACTGCATATTCAGCTCCTCCACTAAACACCCAGACTCAGCAGTCTGTGTCAAAGTGTTAATGTAGAGACAACAGAAAAGCATAAATGCTGCGTGTAAAATGTGCTGGCTCTCCGCTCGGCTTATGGTTTCCTCCATACGGCCTCGCAGGATTATTCATTCTGTTGATCAACCGCATGTTGTGTGACCCAGCCGTTCTCATCCCCAGAGCATCAGATAACGCTGTTTTGTCACGGCCCTCGGCGCACCGGGCTTTCAACTGTAAACCTGTCCTTGGTGATGCTCAGAGTAAGTGCTCCGGGATTAAGAGCACCAAAGTCTGTGTAAGGAAGGAGGCACCCACAGTCTTTTCCTAACCCTAACCCTAACCCTAACCCCCTAACCCTAACCCTAACCCTAACCCTAACCCCCTAACCCTAACCCTAACCCTAACCCCTAACCCTAACCCTAACCCCCTAACCCTAACCCTAACTCCCTAACCCCCTAACCCCCTAACCCTAACCCTGACTAAATTGTTTTGTTGCCTAAACCTAACCAAAGTTTCATGTAAGTTTGCATTATAAACAAAGTGTTCACTGTGTTTAAAACAACAAGTGTCATGTGTTTTTACGGGCAGGGCTACCTAGGGCTTTGACAAGTGAGGCCAGAGGGTCCTGACACAAGGGCAGTTTGTGACGGATTGGGATGAGAACAGGTTGTGTGACCTCTGAGCTCCTTATTGGTTGTTTGTAAAGCAGGTGGTCTATGAACTGAAGCTTACTCTGTAGTACTTCTCAGTGTAAGTCACTTTGGAAATGAGCATCTCTGACATGTTCAGTACAAAATGGCGGCTCTTAAAGAGTTTATCGTAGATGCTGTAGCATTAGTTTCATCAGAACCGGAGAGTATTTCTCCGCTGAAAGAAGAGAACGACACTGAAGGTTTTTACTCTCCTCCCTATGGACTTTGCAGTCTGTGATAGACACGGTTGAGCCAATTACCTGCCGGGTATGTTTTGAAAGTGCGTGACCTTTTCCAAACAGATTCCAATGGCTTCTCAGATGGTTCTATGTAACGAACCATCTGGCAAGTCAGGTAATCAGTTCAATGGCTGAAATGTAAAATGCAAATGCAAACGGAATGAGAGCTTTCTGAAAGGTGTGGGTGAACAGTATAAATACACATTACTGTAAGACCACCTGCAGTCAAACACATGTCTGTGTGTTTCAGTTCATGTGTGATCTGTTGCATCGTGGTGGTTATAGAGCGACAAACTCACAATGCACAGATATAGTGTCGTAAAAATGTTGTCATCCGGAGGGAAATATCTCAATACATATTGCCTCGAAGTGTTGTGCAGACATTCATGGTCCCGAGAGGATGACACCCTCTGACTTCTCTCTGGATTTTTCATCTAGTACCACCAACAGCCAGGATTTATTGCTATGAAACTTTGTAATCTTCATGTGGAATTCTAATCATGGATTCCTTAACATGTCATTCAGCACCATTTATTAAAAAAAAAAAAATGTGTCCAACTTCAACTTCAGGACAGTGTCCGTTCAAGACGTGTCTGTTAGGAGCGGGCCAGTTGTGACCTCCAGTATTGCTGCTTGCAGCTTTCTGGGTGAGGACTCAAACAACATAGGTGCGTCCCCCAATGATAGAGTGTACGCATCATTTGCTAACAGCTAGCTATTTGGGACCAGGCTATTTCCAGGAAACAAGTCAGTCTGTCTTTCTTCATCTGTTCTTGAATGCACCCAGCACGCCGTTGGGTGGTGTAACAGTCAAGTGTCCCCCTCTCAATACACTACACAGTGTGTACATAATGCGCTACTAATAAATATGTCCCGTAGTTCGCTGCACACTGCACTTCCTTGGCTCCTCTGCAACTATACGCCCACAAAGTGTGAAGACAATCGGGTGAACTGTTGCGTTGAAAATCAAAACCTCAGCCTTTGTATTTAGAGCTAATTAGTATGTTTAATTGGTGAACGTGGACACGTACAGCCTCACAGAGCCACCACAGTAATTCAGCTGTAGACTGTAGACTATATTGTTTCTCAGTATGAGACAAACAAAACCAAACAAAGCATTTATATAAAGAGGCACTGGTTCACCAGAACAAGCAGGCATAACGAGCCACTGAGGCAACAGTCTGGCAGAAGTTCTGCACATACTGGGTCTGATTGCTCCAGGGAGCAGCGGGGAGGGCAGGTGAAGGGGTCAGCTGTTCTCTGCAGTGCCCTTTAGTGGGTAAGGAAGGGCACATCTGGGGCTGGTCAGGTGACATTGAGGTTAGTTTAAATTGAGGTTTCCTCCGGGTTCTCCGGTTTCCTCCCACAGTCCAAAGACGTGCACGTGTTAGGTTAATTGATAACTCTGAAATTGCCCGTCGGTGTGAACGGTTGTCTGTCTCTGTACGTCTCTATTTGCCCTGTGATAGACTGGCGTCCTGTCCAGGGTGTACCCCGCCTCACGCCCGATGTCAGCTGGGATCGGCTCCAGCACCCCCGCGACCCCGACCCCGGGATAAGCGGTTGAAGATGAATGAATGAATCAATTTACAAAATGAGCCATAATCCAATATTTGTTAGATATAGAGAAGCCAGTCAATAAAAATATAATACTTATGTGTCAACAAAGCTGTTAAAACATCAACAATTGTTTATTTTTTGTTATGAGTGGGAGGTGCTTTTCAAATGGTGGATAATTCATGCATCTTAATCTGCTGCTGCTCTCATTGTAAGTTGACCAGATAAATGCCTCAGATGGGAAATCCGAAATGTAATTAAAGTGGAAGGAGTAGAAACAGCTGCAACCACTTAGCCGAGATGAAGAAGAAGAAGAAAAAAAAACACGGTCTTGTCTTGTGTGGACTTGTTCTGTGAGATTTGAGCCTACAAACTAATGAGAGAATCTCTCATTCAGTATGTGTGTATCATTTCAAGTCAGGACACACAATGTAACACACCTAATACCCATGCCAGATACAGACTTGCCAATTTAATCCTACAGTTTTTCACACCCAGTCTAAAACTGTGAGATCTGTCAGCAGGTACAGTCCGTATGGTATTATCATTACCATGCACACAGTCTGTTCCTATCACGAAAAAAGAAATCTAAATTGGGTCCTTCTGGTGCAGTGGTATATTATTCAAACGTGTTAGAACAGGATCAGGGAAATGATATACTTCTAATTAGACAAACATTTGAAGCAAACCGGAGTTTGTCTGGAAGGTGTTTGTGGGCTGTGCGGAACATAATAAAAAGCAGGCTGCTCAGTGATATATCTTTAATTTATAGGCACTGTACTCTATATTCAGAACAACAGCAAACAATTTTCTATGTGAAGATATAGTGGAGTAATGGCGTCCTGAGCAGAGAACAAAGTCACGCTCCTGTGTGTGAGACGGTCCAACGGTGTGTGCATGTGAGTGAATGTGGCCATGCAAAAACAATATTTCACATAATGGGGTGAGAGCTGTGTGCTGGCAATCCCAGACCGGAAATAACTGCTAGTTGTCAAGGCTCTTCTCATTTTTCGTACATTTAACTACGATACGTAGTGCACGTAATTTGTATGTAATCCAGGTACTGTATGTATTACTGTAGAAATTATATCCTGAGCAAAGAAGAAATCAGGTGATTTAGTATAAGATTGAGGTATTTTCATGAACAGGTTCTTACAATATCCTACCAAAAGTTCTGCACAAAAAAGGTTGTAGTTTGGTTAGGGCTGCCCCCGACCAAGGATTTTCTTGGTCAACCAGAGGTCATCATTTAGAGTGATTAGTCGACTAATCGACACATATATACTGTGTATATATATATATATATATATATATATATTTATATACACACCCCCAGTATAGCCTCAGGGACTGAATAACATAATGTAACAAAATTAATAACCATTATTTTACAAGTGTGTACAGCCCCGGGCTGTAAGTCTGCTGCCTGTTTATGACACCGGCAAATTCATGTTCGCCTAACGTTACCTACATGTTTAAGGTGGTAGGTCATGTTCGTCTAATGTTACTTACACGTTAAGGTGGTAGGTCATGTTCATCTAACGTTACTTACATGTTTAAGGTGGGAGGTCATGTCCGTCTAACGTTACTTACATGTTTAAGGTGGTAGGTCATGTTCATCTAACGTTACTTACATGTTTAAGGTGGGAGGTCATGTTCATCTAACGTTAATTACATGTTTAAGGTGGTAGGTCATGTTCGTCTAACGTTACTTACATGTTTAAGGTGGTAGGTCATGTTCGTCTAACGTTGCTTACATGTTTAAGGTGTTAGGTCATGTTCGTCTAACATAACTTACATGTTTAAGGTGGTAGGTCATGTTTGTCTAACGTTACTTACATGTTTAAGGTGGTAGGTCATGTTCATCTAACGTTACTTACATGTTTAAGGTGGTAGGTCATGTTCATCTAACGTTAATTACATGTTTAAGGTGGTAGGTCATGTTCGTCTAACGTTAATTACATGTTTAAGGTGGTAGGTCATGTTCATCTAACGTTAATTACATGTTTAAGGTGGTAGGTCATGTTCATCTAACGTTAATTACATGTTTAAGGTGGTAGGTCATGTTCATCTAACGTTACTTACATGTTTAAGGTGGTAGGGCATGTTCATCTAACGTAACTTACATGTTAGAGGTGGTAGGTCATGTTCGTCTAATGTTACTTACATGTTTAAGGTGGTAGGTCATGTTCATCTAACGTTACTTACATGTTTAAGGTGGGAGGTCATGTTCATCTAACGTCACTTACATGTTTAAGGTGTTAGGTCATGTTCGTCTAACGTTACTTACATGTTTAAGGTGGTAGGTCATGTTCAGCTAACGTTACTAACATGTTTAAGGTGGTAGGTCATGTTCGTCTAACGTTACTTACATGTTTAAGGTGGTAGGTCATGTTCGTCTAACGTTACTTACATGTTAAGGTGGGAGCTCATGTTCGTCTAACGTTACTTACATGTTTAAGGTGGTAGGTCATGTTCGTCTAACGTCACTTACATGTTTAAGGTAGTAGGTCATGTTCGTCTAACGTTACTTGCATGTTTAAGGTGGTAGGTCATGTTCATCTAACGTTACTTACATGTTTAAGGTGGTAGGTCATGTTCGTCTTACGTCACTTACATGTTTAAGGTGGTAGGTCATGTTCGTCTAACGTTACTTACATGTTTAGGGTGGTAGGTCATGTTCGTCTAACGTTACTTACATGTTTAAGGTGGTAGGTCATGTTCATCTAACGTTACTTACATGTTTTAAGGTGGTAGGTCATGTTCGTCTAACGTTACTTACATGTTTAAGGTGGTAGGTCATGTTCGTCTAACGTTACTTACATGTTTAACGTGGTAGGTCATGTTCGTCTAACGTTACTTACATGTTTAAGGTGGTAGGTCATGTTCATCTAACGTTACTTACATGTTTAAGGTGGTAGGTCATGTTCGTCTAACGTCACTTACATGTTTAATGTGGTAGGTCATGTTCGTCTAACGTTACTTACATGTTTAAGGTGGGAGGTCATGTTCGTCTAACGTTACTTACATGTTTAAGGTGGTAGGTCATGTTCGTCTAACGTCACTTACATGTTTAAGGTGGTAGGTCATGTTCGTTGTGGACGAGGTGAAGTTTTTCTTGCAAAGTTAGCATGTGACCTCCTCGGGGTCGTCCTTGTTCTCTTCAGAGTGGTCCCATATTTTAGACGTCTTTCCCAACATGATTGGCTATTTATTATTAACTGTCTAAGCGATGTACAGCAAAGGGAGCTGCCATGTTAAAAGAAAAAACACTGACGGTGAGTGAGTGTCACGACGTCCTGCATCTGGCCCTTCAAATTAAAAGCCCTCCAGCCTCCAGTCACATAGAGTTTTCACCTAATTTTGACCTAAGACACAGCTCCAAATGTTTGTTTTTTTCCTGCGACCAATGGACTAATTCAATTTTGGTCTGCTAATGATTTTTTTGGTCGACCAGTGCTTGGTCGACTATTTGGGGGCGGTCCTAGGTTGGTTTAGTATGTGGGACATGAACGTCAGCGGGAAACAAGCTTCGATCGCCCGGGTGACAGTCTCCTTAAGTGGAGAGTCACCGCTTTATACTACTTCTCCTGTTTTCAATACATGGAATATAAACAACAAAAACAATACACACAAATTACAGTGCATTACTTTTCATTGTTATATGTATGAAAAATGCATGAGAACAGCCTGATAAGAACGCTACTCTCTGTGAAGGGTGGCAGGTGGGGATGGTGGATACTAACCAAGTTGATTTGGTGCCTAAACTTCACTGTCAGAGTCCGCTTCCATGGCTTTAAGCAGTTCAATACTTTATTTGTTAGGGACAGTGCACATTAATGAACAACGATAACAACATATCACTGTAAAAGTGCCGGATTATAGCAAAGATGCTAATTTGCATCCGTAGTTGCTGCTAAAAAAAAAAAAATTGTAAAAATACAAATACTACTAAATAAATAAATAAAATACAAATAGAAGAGACAAGACACACCGCACAATACATTACATCAGGAGGACACCAGACCCACACAGGATAAAACAATGATAGTTACATTTCGTAAGATATCATACGAACATTTTGATGAGAATACGTTGAGCTGTTCCCTTAAGGGCGAGATATGAGGATGTTTGAGATATGAGGACCTTTAAAAAACGTAATCTGCGTAATCTGTTCAGTGGAAGAGTGGGTCGTCCTCCATTTAAGAGTCCGGCGATTTGATCCCCCGGTGCACATGTCGAAGTGTCCTTGGGCTGCTCATGGGTGTGTAAATGTGGTGTGAATGGTTAGATTAGATGGTATTTAGATCCACTGCCATCAGTGTGAATGTGTGTGTGAATGGCTGAATGTGACCAGCACTGTGAAAGTGCCTTGAGTAGTCAGAAGACTAGAAAGGGGCCGTATAAGTACAAGTCCATTTACCATTTACCATTTGTTACGGCTGTCAACATTCACACGATCAGTCCCCAGTGTTGTGTTGGACCTATTGTTGAGTACAGTAGACTTCGCCCTGATATGTCCTGGCGCATGTGTCTCTTGTTGACCAAGTAATACTAGGAACTAATGGGCTCCAGGAACTCAAAAAGTCCCTGTTGTGCATTCCTGTTTCTGTTCTGTTTCCAGAACATTAAGATTTGGTCAACTAAAACTGTAACGGATTGAAAGCGGCTGCTTTGTTTGAGATGCCATTATTTGCACGCAACAAGACAACAACACAGAGACGTCACGTACATTGAAGTGTACTCAGTTCTGCTCTTCTGCTGCTTTCAGTGAAAAGTGCTAAAATACAACACTTTGGACGTTGAATTTAATGAAAAGGAAATGATTTGAACTGAACACAAAAGGCACCGTTTAAAAAATAGAATGACAGTTACATTTTAAAGTGTAGTTTCATACTGACTTTTTCAACTTACTCAAACAATCTTTTGCTCTGTGTATATTATGCAAGTTGATCTCACAAAGACAAAAAAGGTTTGGAAAAACTTCTACTGGCACGGTAGAACAGGTAATAAAATTAGGAAAAGCAAAGTCTTCCTCCAGACACCAACATATGTTCCTGTGATTATTTATACTTGCAGACAATCAGATGCTGTTAACATGGGCTCTTACCCCCATTATTGGCCTAATTGCGGTATAATCACATTATTATTGTGCATGTAAATGTAGCCTGTGGTTGTGTTGGACAGCTTGCAGGTGAGTCTGTGCAGAGATTTCTTAATGTAAAACCGCCACTGGATAAAAACTTCAGTATGTCAGAAACAAACAGCAGGTGGTTATTTCTTTTCAGAAGGATCCTGTGTTCATATACGGATGTTGTTTCTGACGGCTTTACAAAACAATCTTTCCTTTCAGTTCTCAATATATGCAGTGTATAATGTGCGAGTCTAAGCCAGGACTGAGGATGTGTGTTAGTTTTGTCAGCAGTAGTTTTGTCGGCACTGTGCACTATTCAAATGATAATGCAGAGTTCCCATTTCTCACAGGATTAGCTGCACTCATGTTTACCTAGCAAGACTACTTCCTGTACAAGGAACGGTACTCTTGTTTGCACGCACACACACGCACGCGCGCACGCGCGCACAGCGCGCACAGCGCGCACAGAGAACTGCTTTAATGCAGGATCACACCCTCATCTGCATGTGTACACAAGAAAAATGGTATTTCTTGCACAGCGGCGAGAACACACACACACACACAACCACACACACACACACACACACACACACACACACACACACACACACACACACACACACACACACACACACACACACACACACACACACACACACACACACACACACACACACACACACACACACACACACACACACACTCTCTCTCTCAGAGAGCCTTTGAAGCAGCTTGGTTGAAGTGTGTCCGTGTCCTCAGGCTGGTTGGCGGGGGATCTTTATGGAGTTTCTGCCTTCAGAAGTCAAAACATGAGAGGAAACAATCTGTTGGTTCGTTGAATACTGAAGGGCACTCTGCCTCTCTCTGCCCCCCATCTCTCTCTCTCTCTCTCTCTCTCTCTCTCCTCTCTCTCTCTCTCTCTCTCTCTCTCTCTCTCTCTCTCTCTCTCTCTCTCTCTCTCTCTCTCTCTCTCTCTCTCTCCCCCCTGTGTAATGGATGAGTGTGAACCATCCCAAGCAGGTGGGCAGGTGTTTCAAGCCTGATTTGCTGTGATGGACCAGATGGAAATGATGAGAAATCATCCAGTTCAAGAAATTACAGTTACTTTATGGAGAATTCTGCCTTAAGTGAGATCCAAAACCACCCATGTGTTTCAGCAGATTGTCAGCTCTGGTGCTGCATTAACACTTGACACTACAGCTGACTGCAGTCACACCCCGACTCACTCTTGGCTTCTTGAGTTTTTGTTGTGTGCAAATGAAGGAAAACCTGCTAAAAATATGCAGCAGACTCCGGCCTTTCTGTGTTTCGTTTTTTTTTTCTTTTGGCCGACGTCACAAACAAGCCAGAAAACAGTGTAAACAAACATCCGAAAGCAGCATGGAGGCTCTTGATGATGTTACAGTGGTTCTTTTTTTCTCTTTCCAACTCTTTGCCGACTCATTTACAATGATGTCAGAGCACTGCATGGGGCGGAGAAGGACTGAATCGGTGGCTGGTGGCAAAATTACAAATCAATTGAAAATGTCTCTTTTTTTCCCACTGATTTTGAAGTCTGCAACTCAACCAGAGCTGAAGAGAAGAATTTGGCCGTGTTAGTGCACGTTTTCACGTTCCTACTCAGGTTCAGATCTGCCTGGCTTAAAAATCTGAAGTATTTCTATGGAACCTGACATTTGTATAGAGTCAAGATTTAAATTACCATTCAAAAGATGCACAGACTCTAATACAGAGTGATGATTTTGTCCTTGTCTTGTTTCATGTCTGCACACAGATGATGTGCAACAGACAGTTACAACCTGCTGCGACTTGCCAGCAGGTGTTTGCATGAACAGATCAGGTTGTGTGTTTGGATGAAGAGTAAAGTATGTCAGTGAGATCATTTATCAGGTTCTGGAGCTTCTGTTCTTTGTGTGTTGAGCTTGTTTCAGGGAGTTTCTGATTAAGTGATTTGATTGCATTGATCATTATGCTTGATGAGGTGTGTTTGTGTGTGTGTGTGTGTGTGTGTGTGTGTGCGTGCGTGTGTGTGTGTCCATCCAAATCTTTATGAGTGCTACTTTATTATTGTTTATCTAAATATTTGCAGGGGAATTAATGGGAATAAACGCGACTCAACCTGGAATTTACAAAATTGGAACTGCAGAGGTGTTGACATGCACTGTGCATTCCTCCATCACATGCACAGACGATTTATAGAACACTGGACTATTTTTGAGCCCAGAGAGCAAGACTAGTGAAGCTATACATTTGATTGACACAATTTCCGAATATATCCCAAATTCCCCAGCTTAACTGCAGCCCTAGTCAGGAGATACTTTGTGTGTGTGTGTGTGTGTGTGTGTGTGTGTGTGTGTGTGTGTGTGTGTGTGTGTGTGTGTGTGTGTGTGTGTGTGTGCGTGTGTGTGTGTGAGAGAGAGTAGAGCTTTGATTCTCTGCCTGAACCACACTGTCACTTTAACTCAGCTGCCCTGGACAATTTATGACTCTTTTTACTTGTATTGTACTATTATTTTACCTGTACATTTTTACTCCTACTGTTTTTTTCAATCAGGTTGTGGATTGTTGGTGTGGTGGTTAGCACTGTCTCCTCACAGCAAGAGGGTTCCTGGTTTGAATCCCGGCCTGGGCCCTTCTGTGTGGAGTTTGCGTGTTCTCCCCGTGTCTGTGTGGGTTTTTCCAGGTCCTCCCAAAGACGTGCAGGTTAATTGATGACTCTAAATTGCCCGTGAGTGTGAATGGTTGTCTGTCTCTGTTTGTCTCTATGTGCCCTGTGATAGACCGGTGTCCTGTCCACGGTGGACCCCGCCTCACACCTAATGTCAGCTGGGATCGGCTCCAGCTCCCCGCGGTCCTGACAGGGACAAGCAGTTGAAGATGGATGGATGTTCAAGTTTAATGTGTGTTGCTGTGGTGTTCCCTGGGAAACCTCTTCTCATTTTGCACTGTAAAACTGCTGCTTTTCAAGATGACTATAAAGGTTGATTTGGCTCGGGTCTGGCCTGATTTTGAGATGTGAGTTTAGATGCTGATCTCCCACTCTGTTCAGTCCCTTTGTGTGATTTTCAGCATGTGTCAGTGTGAATGACTAAAATAGACTTTTAGAGAGATCATACAAACCACTATTCTTTCCAGACGGCCCATTTTCCTAACTTGTGTATCTTTATTGCAACTTTCTTTGCAAGTGGAATCTGTCTTTCCATTCCTTAGTTTCTGTCTCAGTTTCTCTCTCTCTCTTTCTCTCTCTTTCGTTTCTCGAGGAAACAAGATCGATGCTCCAATCTCTGTGCTCGCCTCGTGTATCACAACGGCCAATCGCACACACGCAATACCCTACACTGCACATTACACGCACACACACACACACACACGGCATGGCGTGCGCACACACAGTTGAAATTATTCATTTCCCTGACGTATGAAATGCAGTTATTGTTCCTTTCTCCTTCCCTCTCCCTATCAGGAGGTATTCACATGGACAAGAGGAGAGGGAAATGAGTTTTCAGAGCGGCTATAACCAGCTCCCAGGGAGGGAATCATAATAATAATGTTTTATATGAGGCTCTCAGTACAGCAGGGCCCACAGGTTGGCTAACTAGACTGGCTTCTGGCACAGAGGGCGTCATTTGCGAAACACGCTGGGGAAATGAACCCGTCTGTGGTTCAACAGCTACAGTGGCTGATAAATCACAAAAGTCACCTGCATGTTTTTGCTCTTTTGGCAGCCAGAGTACATCAGTTTCGGAGTGATGTACAAAATCACCTGCCAGATTCAATAATTTAACAGCTGAATTTTACACAATGTTAAGTGTTCAGGTTTCTTTTTTTATGATAATTTGTGTTGGACAAGAGAGCTGAAATGGCTCCTGTCCAGGCTTTTAGAATCGTATGAAAGGTTAAATTATCTTAAATTGGAATGGACTATACGACTATAACTGCAACTAAGAGGTGATCTGATTTATAAAATGTTCAACTGAACACATTAAGGAATAATAATGATTATTTATTCACCCTCCTATTTGCCCCTTTTTATTTTTCGAGCCCTGACTTTCCCCCGGAGACTGTTAACCTTCTGCAGAACATATCAACTGCAGCCGTAGTTTGCAGAGATAAGCCAATTTTAATGCAAATTCAACACTTCCTGCAGCTGCTTCACAGTAAAAGCCCTGCAGCAGTTTGGTGCACACGATCTCCCTACTTCTGTATTAAAGGAGTTCATTACGCAGATTCATATTGTGCCTGTTGTACGTCAACGCGACTAAAACAGGAATCTGACTAAAGACAAGAAATGTTTCTGAGGATAGGGAGAGGATAAGTCACCAAATAAAATCAGAAAGCAGCTGAGGATTTTCTTATCTCAGCAAAACCCACAATTTTGCACAAAGAGATTGTTTTTGGTCATAGCAGAAAACAAACAAACATTGACTGTGGCGGCCCTCGTCATGTTGAGGTGCGAGTTTATTACCAGGAAGTTTGATTGAAACAGCACATAGAGTGGTGGGGAAAGAAGCAATCCAGGTTGTTTTTGCACTGATCCAACGGGCTCTGTTACACACCAAAGTTCCACCACACATTTCTCTCTCACAGCCACGCTTGCTGATGTTCTGTTGCAGGTGTTCACGGCTCCTCCCTCTGATATTTCCCTCGCCCCGTGTCTTGTTCTCCGATTCGTTTCAGGTCGCCGCTGCCGTCATGGCCTGTCAAATCAGCTCTCACACATATTCGCATGCAGGATTTGGACTGGCAGACAAGTCGAGATATTTCACCCAGATATCTTTCAGGCGTCTTTGACACATCGGCATTTGTTAGCGATCTCCAAAATCTGCAGACGAGAGGAAGATTCAGCTAAAACGGCGTAGTGTTAACTCCCTCAAAGTGATTTAGACACTGACTCCAGTTGTTTCTTGTTTTGCTCCTCTGTGGCTTTTCAGCTAAATGCAAACAGTTGCTCTGATATTATACACAGACGGGCAATTTGCAATCAGTATTTCGAAGCATGTTTCTCACAAAAGCATGTTTTGCATTTTTCCCCCCCTCCCCATCTCTTCCTCCTTTATAAATGATTCAGAAAAAGAGAAGAAAAAAGAAAAAACAGCGAGAATCAGCATAAATAGGATTCTTTTTTTTAAGTTGACGATGCGGCATAATCAAGCTTCTTTGACTGTGCCTGTGCCTGGCACGGAGAGACTGAAAGCGCTTGATAATTAGCACAACAGTGTCAAAAAAACAACAACTGCATGTGTGTTAAAATTACATGCATTTCATTTCTGTCCTATGACTGTCAGTGCGTGTATCCACTCGTGCTACACACACACACACACACACACACACACACACACACACACACACACACACACACATACATACCTGCACTTACCTGTACATTGTCTGTATCATTCAGTGGAAATGAACTTGTCAGTGAGGAGACACACGCTTCTCTTTCACGCTACACAACACATGCCTTTAAGCTATGGTTTGTGTGTGTGTGTGTGTGTGTGTGGCACGAATGGATACACGCACTGACAGTCACAGGACAGAAATGAAATGCAGTCCTGTATACCTGTTCGCTGTTTTCTACAGCGTCCAGATTTTCCTTAATTGCGTTTAGGGATGAAAAGAAACCAGGTTATCAAGGCTGATGACAAAACTGAGCATGCACGTGATCATGACTTAAGATGGGGGAAGTAACGCACACATGCATGAAAGTAAAGTTCATTAGTTGGAGCGGCGTGTCGTCAGTTCAAACTAAAACCAAGATATAAAGTCAAACTGAAGTAAGTCTAAATATATAAGCAGTTTGTTACAGACCTTGATTCATATTTAAAAACATTTTTCTATCAATTGATGTAGTTCTGATGCTATAAAACAAGGGTGATTGAATTGGTCATGCGGGTATATGGGCGGGACTTTGATACCGCAGCTCCACCGCCAGATCACTTGTGTGTAGACTCCAAAGTCCCAACATGGAGGCGCCCATATCTGGGATGTTTTGGCTTCACTCTTGCAGTTGGAGGATGTGGAGATGCGTCGTCCGTCTTTATAAACACTGTGGGTCAAATGCTTAAAACTAATTGGGTTTTTCTGACAAGTGTGGACGTGTGAATAATGACTGTTCTCTCTGATTACAACAGAGGAAGTAGAGTGATTTGGTTTCACGCTGCAACCTCTCCCACAGAGGAGGTCAGTGTGGATGGTCGGACGTATAAAGGACTCGACTCTGACAAAAATGGCCCTTTTTTTAACCCTTAAGCTGACTTTTTTCAAATCTTAACCAAGCAGAAGAAGTTTAGTACAATGATGCTGCGATTCAAAGCTGATTTGAAGGGCACGCCAATATGATTTATTGTGATTAAGATTGATCATCTATTTTCACAATTTGAATTTTAATTTAGAACCAGAAAATGATGTTTTCTGCCACATAGACAACTGTAAACATGTGCAGGAAACACTGGATAACTTTTTTTCTGATACTTATTTGTTAAACTTAGCCCCCTAGTCCCAAGGATTTCATTTACACCTTACAAGTATTTTCAGTTGCCATGGTTTCAAATAAATTACACCGTTACACACATAATATGTCTGTGTTGGCTCTAAAAATCTGTTTGGAGAGAAAATATCTGACTATTGGCAAGTTCCATATAAACACTCTCTCTGTGATATCCTGCTTTTAACCGGATTTCTGCTGTGAACTGGTTACTTTGAATGTCAACATTGGAAAAGTGTGTGTGTGTGTGTGTGTGTGTGTGTGTGTGTGTGTGTGTGTGTGTGTGTGCGTGTGTTTGTGAGTGTGTGTGTGTGTGTGTGTGTGTGTGTGTGTGTGTGTGTGTGTGTGTGTGTGTGTGTGTGTGTGTGTGTGAGAGAGAGTGTAGGTGGGTGTGAAAATTGTAATTCTCACCTTGATTCATGCAGGATTAAGCCATCAATCTAGTTTATAGAGAGCGGAAGGTAAAGTGAGGATAAAGAGAGTGGGGGAAAGGGATAACAGGGAGAGAGTGGACAACCAAAGAGGAAAGTCTAAATCAGAGGGAGAGACAGAGAAACAAAGTGAGCGATAAAGGGAGAGAAATGAGAGACAACAGCAGTGACAGAAGGGGAGGACAGAAAAGTAAGAGATGAGAATAGAAAAGACAGAGAATAGGAGAGCACGATGCAAGATGAGAAAGAAGAAAACGTGTTTAAAATGCACAGAAAAAAAGAAGAAAATATCGAAATATATAAAGTGGTAGGAAGACAGTGGGAGACAGAAAGTGCCCACACACCCAACAAGAACAATAACAGTGAGGCGACAGGAGCAAATGAACTGGTTCAAAGCAGACAGAGAACAAGCTGTTTTTCGCTGTCGCCAGTCATTTGTGCTCCGTGTGTCATTTCTCCGCTCAGTGCCAGTTACAGCCAGCTTCTCCCCGTCACTGCCTCTGTGTTAGCACAAGCTAGTATCAATACTGCTGCTGTACTGCGTGGCAGCTTTACGCACTGAGGTGAAACGTACAAGAAGCCACTTAGCAGAGAGTTTCTCCAACTTACAGAGCTGCAGCTTTAAAGTGTACGTCATCAGTTGCTGCTAACAATGCAGATCAGACCAGGATGAGGGGGTGATGTCGTCGGCCTGGCTGTTATGGATCTGGACCCGGATGCAATTACCGCGTCTTTGCAAAATACACAGTGGAAGGGGAGGAGAATGCCGGCTGAAATAGGCGGGCAATGGCAGGCGTCCTCTGGTGAGTCCGACTGCATTAACCCATTTAGACTGGGTACGATCTGAGTGTTTGTGGAGACTTTCCTGCTAAATCAAATGCGGTGTACAGTTAGTGACGCTTTTTATATCGTTCCCCTTCTCTCCTCTGACGTCCTGTCAGTGTGGAGCATGTGAAGGCATCACGCCGCATCACTGGAGGTGAGAGCTGCCGATCCACTGACGTCATACAGTTGGCATTTTTTGGTAAAATCAGCCTTGTGAGAGGTTAAATTCCTGGATCTCCACACCAGTTAGTTGGACCAGTCCCAGCCTGGTCAGATGTGTACATGAACTGATGAAGCCTCTTGGATGAGAGGTGAAAAGTCTTCCTAGACAAACAACCAAGTCCAGTTGTTTTTGACTGAAATTGCTTTGGGGATAACGATGACCTGGACAAATGAGAACATTCACAGGCTTCGGTAAAATTGTTTTCATCATTTCCTTTTTTTCGTAAGATATCGTAGGGATTGTTGTGCTTATGCTGCATGAGTTGTGTGAAAGTTTGTAAACTGATGTTTTGATTTAGTTTCGCTGTATAAACCCTGCCCACTATTACTTCAATCCAACAAGACTTTTCTCAGTTTTTGGACTCTTTGTTCACCGTGGAGGCCTGCCAGTTTTCTTCATGGGTTCAAGGCAACGCTGTGTGAGTCGGCGATATACAAATTATAGTTTGGGGGGTGAAGTTTTCCTTTAAAGTCTCATAGTCTGTGCGGGTTCATGTCATTAATCCATAGCTTTGCTCCACAGAAAACGGCGCTCTCTGTAGGTACTGCTGTCGTTGCAGTCGTCACCGGTGCACACTGCCTTGCTGTCGGTGTTGTATTGCTGCTGCTGCTGCTGCTGTTGTTGTTGTTGTCGGGTCTAATAGAAGACACATCCTCTCCATTAGCAGTTAATCTCTTTGCCAAGAGAGTGAAGAAAGCAATATTACCAGGAGGATTTAAATGAACGCTCCCCTATCTTCTTCTTCCACCTCCACCTCCTCATCCTCCTCCTCCTGCTCAACTCTCCTCTGAAAACTCAAATGTTTCATTCTTCCTCAGCAACTAACACACACACACACACACACACACACACACACACACACACACACACACACACACACACACACACACACACACACACACACACACACACACACACACACACACACACACACACACAAACACACACACACCAACATTGTGTATTCCCAGACTGGCCCCGCTACTTGAGGCCAATAAAGAAAGGGATTAGATTGAAAGCTCTAAACTCTGCCCACACACACACACACACACACACACACACACACACACACACACACACACACACACACACACACACACACACACACACACACACACACACACAGCTGCAGTCAATAATGAATATACGTGTGTGTGTGTGTGTTGTTGTGATTACATCCTTAAGTGTGTGAGAGAGCATTTTCACAGAGAGCATACTTCTCTGTCGTTATTACTTTTTATTACTTTTCCTGTTTTGTCGTTTGATAGTGTCACACTGTGTGTGTGTGTGTGTGTGTGTGTGTGTGTGTGTGTGTGTGTGTGTGTGTGTGTGTGTGTGTATGTGTATGTGTGTGGGTGTGTGTCGCTGCCGTTCCAGTGTGATATTTATTTAATTTCTGTTTCAAGATACCTTGGTTGGAATTCCAAAAATATATTTTCTTTTGAGAGGCTCACTGCCAAGGAAAGGTGAACGAGAGGGTGAGGGGATGGTTGTGTGTGTGTGTGTGAGAGAGAGAGAGAGGAAGGAGGAGACGGAGAGAACGGAAGAGAAGAATGAGCACATTTCATATTTTGCCGCTTCTCTTAAGTTTGTTTTTATTCATGGCTTTTGCAGAGGGTGAATTATTGCACTGCTTCCAGACTGCTTGCTCTGCAGTGTTTGCTAAGCATCCCCCACCATAACACACGCACGCACGCACGCACGCACGCACGCACGCACGCACGCACGCACGCACGCACGCACGCACGCACGCACGCACACACAAACACACACACACACAAACACACACACAGTCCTAGGCATTTATATTCACCAGTGAAGGTAGGTTTTGTGGGAGAAGGTGAGGAATTTTGAAGTGCAGTGATTGGATAAACATTTCCCAGTGTGCTGTCCTCTGGGATGTCTGTATGGATTAGAGGGAGGGAGGAGAGTAATGTTCTACGGCAACAACAGCAGCTGAATTGTTGATGTGCTCTTATTTTGTATTGGAGCAAAGAAACATCCTGGTTTTCAGATGTGTGTGTTTGACGGTATAATCACACATTAGCAAATGTAACCCCACCAGTTGTAGGACAGGGACGTATGGTGGACAGGGTGGCGTGTGTTTGTATCCAATGTCTTCTTTTTTACGTGCCGACAGTGTTGTTGCATAGTGCCAAATACACAAGTCAAAGTAGGAATTTAGCTTAAAGAACATAGCTGCACCTAATAATTTCACGCCTCAAATTCATTGCAGGTTTATTCATTCTGTTTAAACACATTTCTGTGCAGTTGCAGATAAAGATTTCTGTCACAGTTTAATGTGTCTATAAGCCTAAAACATGGTGTAACCAAATGTGACGAGTGTTGCGTTTTTAGGGTGATGATAACATAAAATATGACAACTGACATTCAAAGCTTCATTCAAAAACCTCAATAGAAGCTTGGAATGAAGAAATTCAGCCAGGGTGCCTTCTAATATGAAGCCCGGTCCCCCCTGTGGCCCCCATAACTGTGGTGAATATTTGCATACATGTTTCACCCCACATTTATGCCCAGAGAGGAGACATTAGAATGAATTATTTCTGACTTCGGCCTTTTTTTCTTGTTGTTATTGATGTTTGTATTGTTCTAATCTTTATTGTAAAAATGCTGCCTTTATTTGTTGTAATTTTCTCCCTGTGGTATCGAATATTTTCCTTGGTATCAATATTGACTTTGAAATTCTAGCATTGTGACAACCCTAGTCTAAAGACTAAAACAGATGCACAAGTGGGATTTAACAGTAGTTCTTAATATATTTAGTACCCCAAAAACTGCAGCCAGGCCCCCCAATTTGAAACAGAGCCATCACTGCGACGCTGCACAGAAGAAAACAAATAAAGCAAAGCAGCAACACATGCCAAAGCTGCACAGAAAGGCTGTTTTTGTTCTTATTGAGGAACATGGATGGACACTTTGACTTACAGTTCGCAGTGTGTGGCAGAGGCACATGTCACACACATACTGTACACTCCTTTTTATCATTCAGCTACGATCACAGTTCCTTTCCTAATCTTAACCAACAGGCTCTAGATGTGTCATTGCTGGAGTCATTATATGTCACCGTGCCACCATTACACCATTAACCATACTTTAGTTCCTGTCGGGGATACTGAATGCATCCAAAACTCATGCACAGTGCAGAGGCTATTTTCATTTTGTAGTGGTTATTTTTCAATATCTGCTCACATTAGAGTGAATTATCTTGATGTAATATTACCAGAGGGGTCATATTGACCTGCTTGGAGACCGTAAGACCATATTATTACACATATCACCATGCAAAACATAGCTCAACATAATGAGACTCCCAGAGATATAGATAGAGGCCGATATATATTTTGTCGCTTATGAAAAAACTACTAACAATATATCAATAGTTTATAACTGCAAGTCAGTGTTTCACGAGTGTCTATGAACATACTTAAGTGCAAGGTAATGTTTAAATTACACCCATCTGTCACCTCATACATATGCATGTCCACACACACATGCACACACACACACACACACACACACACACACACACACACACACACACACACACACACACTCACACTCACACACACACACAGGCAGAGACGAACGGCCTTGGTTTTCAGTTCTGAGCTCAGTTGAACAGCGACAGAAAGCCCTGCAGATCTGCAAAGAAAAATACTTTAAATTCAAGGAGAATTTTAGACGTATACACCTACAAACACATTCTCTCTTTCTCTCTCTGCCCCCAATCTCTCTCTCTCTCTCTCTCTCTCTCTCTCTCTCTCTCTCTCTCTCTCTCTCTCTCTCTCTCTCTCTCTCTCTCTCTCTCTCTCTCTCTCTCTCTCTCTCTCTCTCTCTCTCTCTCTCTCTCTCTCTCTCTCTCTCTCTCTCTCTCTGGGCTTTATGGTGGATACTTTTATCCCCAGCTCTTTGCTCTACCATGAATATGCGATGCGATCCTCTCCTGATCCCTGTGGGGAAACTCTGTCTCGTCTCTGCCATTCCGCCTCTGCAGGAGAGCCACGGAGCAGCCACTACATGGAGCTGGTACAGAACCAGTGCCTTGCTTAACGGCATTTCAGCCGGACTTCAAGTATAAATAATGAATGAATTAATGAATTAATTAATTAATGTATGAATGAATTAATTAATTTAATTTTGCTTATGCATTATAAGGAACAAAGCAGAACGATTTGTGTGACCATACAACTGGAAAAAACATTATCATACATATTTACACAGATCCATTTCACACATAAATCCAGACAATCAATAGCCTGAAAAAGGAACAGGCTGAAGCGCATGGCTCATTTTTGCTCAATGTAATGGCTGTAGAATAATATATTATCATACATATTTTACCGTGCCGTTCTGTCTGCCACCGGCTGCTCACTTTATGGCAGAAAGCAAGAAGACAGCACTTGAGTTGTGTTGCGGTAATAAAATAATAACATGGTGGCTCCGTAGTCTGAAAGAAGATGGCGAACTCTTTCTTTTCCCACGTTGTCTACAGCAAAGCATTCTTACCTTTCACAATAAAAGCCCTCACATATACGTAGCCCTAATGTTACACTGCATCACTGCTTACCAGAGAGCATTTCGCTTAGAGGCAACTTAACAAAATAGTTTAGCTATCATCAGGTTGTGTCAATGAAAACCAGTAAAACAACCGGAGTACGACCACAAATCAAAAAGCAGCAGCATTGGTCTGCAAATGTTGCGTTTGATGACACAATAACAAAAAGGCCTCATGTCAATCTTTGTAATTTCCTGTTCTGTGACTGTGATGTGAGGCTGAAGCGGAGACATGCAGAGGTGGAAAGATTAATACTGAAATAAGGCTGCATCTAACAGTTTTGGTATTTCTTTTCTTGAAGAAATCAGTCAAATGAAAAACCAATCATCAAAATAGTCGCAGATTGATTTTCTATTCAGCAGCCAATTCTATTTCATTATATCAGCTCTGCATTGAAAAGGAAAAAAAAAAGGTGTGTTTTGAGTGCCATCATCTTTGCATTTGCACATCAGCGTCTCAAGAGCACTGAACAAATTTGACCTATAATGGATCAA
This sequence comes from Echiichthys vipera, assembly GCF_963691815.1. Classification (NCBI taxonomy): domain Eukaryota; kingdom Metazoa; phylum Chordata; class Actinopteri; order Perciformes; family Trachinidae; genus Echiichthys; species Echiichthys vipera. The sequence continues at coordinate 8,139,769 of NC_139844.1, read as the reverse complement.
AAAAGTGACTGCTTAGTTTGAGATTCACAACACAGATTCTTGGGTTGTGACTGTGTGATGTTCGACCTGTTAACGCAGGTATGGAAACTACAAAATGAGTACGAAGACGATCGACAGAGGATTTGTTTTTTTTTGGTGATTTTCTTGCTCTAGCATGTAACGACATTAAATGCTTGGCCAACTGTGCTTTCTTTACCTTTTATTATTTTTCTAAACCAGTCAGGAAGTCAGCGAAACAATTTTCTTTAAATGTAATGCTAAAATTCTCTTCACTGAAAGATTCTCTGCTATCAGTTAAACTTGTTTCATGCTTCTTGCGGTCAGCACCGTTTGGACAGTGCAGTTGAAGCCTGGACGACTGTGCATGGAGGGTCTGAGAGCCTAGCCATGCACCTTCAAGATTGGATTGCTACACCACCCAGAATTTCTGTTAGCTGAAAGTGTACGTCCATGGCAGAGAGACCAGGCGTTCATTGTGACCAAGCCCACCGTCCGCACTGTGGCTGACCACGAGAAGCATGAAACCGACATTAGGCCCTGATGGGACAGAGCCCTTTTTAGCAGACTGGGGCGGCCTCACTCTCATTGTTTTCAATGATAGTGAAACTTGTGTTTTTTTGTTCTATGCGCCTCACGTTAGAATTGGGCGACATGGTAACACTTGAGCTGGGAGATGTGTTTGAGTTGCGAGTTTGCTGCACTGATAAATATAAGCAATATAAACTCACAAACAGTCGTGGAAAAGTTATTCTTTTATAAGGAATGGTCCTTATTAAACTTAGATATTAACTAAATTACCTGGTTAATTTATCAAAACACACATTCAAACCGGACGTAAACAAGACAAAACTCACCAAACCTGTCTTATTCAGTGTCTCCAATGTTCCAACATCACCAACTCTGTTTGGTCCAATTAAATCATTCAATCACGGAGTTAGAGCCGAAAATATGCCAACTCTAAAATCTGTATTTCCCTGATATGAATTTGTAACATCACCCAACCCAACCTTACGTTTTCATAGGAGCACCTTGAACGCCTTGTGTTAAAAAAAAAAAGTTTAGATTTCAACAAAATATTTAATCTTACCTCAGGAGCTGTCAAATCCTTTTAGGGCCCAAAACCAAAACTAGAACTTCACACCTGCAGTCAAAATGCTCAAAGTTCATTTTTGTGTGTGTGTGTGTGTGTGTGTGTGTGTGTGTGTGTGTGTGTGTGTGTGTGTGTGTGTGTGTGTGTGTGTGTGTGTGTGTGTGTGTGTGTGTGTGTGTCATAGACAGAGATGTATGAGCTGGAACAGAAAACAATGTAGAAACCAAACAAGCACCACTGCTGCAGGGGGAGATCTATACACACCCTTAATTGATGACTGGGCAGTGTGTGTGTAGTCTCCCCTGTGCTTGTGTGTTTCTGTGAGACATCGTTGAAGGGAGAAGAGAGGGAGTAGGTGTTGGTCTTGGTGTGTGTGTGTGTGTGTGTAGTATTGACGTAGCAGCGCTCTCTCCAGACCTGAGCCCAATAAGCCTTGACTTCAAACAAACAGCAACCACTTCACACAGGAGGAGAGGAGAGGAGGAAGGAAGGACGAGGAGGTAAAAATAAATGAGGGGGTAGCAGATGAGGAAGGAGTAAGCAGTGTAGAATAACCAAGGAAAACAAGGGATGCAGGTAGAAAAGAGGGTCGTAAGGGAGGAAGTAAAGACCGGAAATCAGAGGACAGGTGAGGACGGAGGGAAGGATGTGGAGAGAAAGAAGTTGAGAAAAGCGTTTATTTACTGATGTGATCACTGCTTAGTTTTTAATCGTAGACGAGCAACGATGTGTTCAAGCACAGACGAGATGTTGTTTCACTCTCATTATAACAATTCACAACAGAGGAAATTGTTCACAGTTCATGTTTTGAGCTTTGAGAGATGTAGCCGCAGTGGCGTCACCCATTGGTTTGTGGACTGCTGTTTTAAAACCATGAGATTGGCATTTGTCGCCATCTTGGAAATTTGGAGCCAGAAGTGACCATATTTGGACAAGAAGGCGGGGCTGAGGAGGAATGCTACGCAAGTGATGTTTGAAAGGCGCTGCACGAAGCTAAATGCTAAAGAAGGGAAACTTTCACTGATTCTTCAACCAGCTGATGCAAATTCGTTCCTTTTCTAACAAAAAAACGTTACAATGACTCGGAGCCAGTTGAAAATCTACAATTTACCTTAAGTGGCCAGCTAATGCTAACGCTGATCAAAACATTTGAGCTACAAAAACATTACAATCAACTCTGATGAAGTCAAAGTCCTAAAACGATAACCAAATCCAAATCTAAAAACCAATTCACAGGTATCTTAATGTCCACAGTTACCGTGTATACACATTACTAAACCTTGTAGCCCTGCCCTAAGGCATCCTCTGCTTTATGGTCTATTTGACTCTAAATGGGACCATAACTACTAAATGAACATCATGCTGTATTGAACAAGACTTGAAACTAAAGATTGAGACCAAAAACTCATTAGGAAAATGTTTATTGACGTAACAAATCAAGTGAGAAGTTTAGACTCATCTTCTCATTGACTTCAATACAATCACACTGCAGAACATTAGAGAGAACGCAGCTTTAGGTGGAGTCTCCCCCTGCTGGACATTAGATAGTATGCAGCTTTAAGTGGAGTCTCCCCCTGCTGGACATTAGAGAGAATGCAGCTTTAAGTGGAGTCTCCCCCTGCTGGATATTAGAGAGAACGCAGCTTTAAGTGGAGTCTCCCCCTGCTGGACATTAGAGAGAATGCAGCTTCAAGTGGAGTCTCCTCCTGCTGGACATTAGAGAGAATGCAGCTTTAAGTTAAGTCTCCTCCTGCTGGACATTAGAGAGAATGCAGCTTTAAGCGGAGTCTCCCCCTGCTGGACATTAGAGAGAATGGCGCTTTAAGTGTACTCTCCCCCTGCTGGACATTAGAGAGACTGCAGCTTTAAGTGGAGTCTCCCCCTGCTGGACATTAGAGAGAATACAGCTTTAAGTGGAGTCTCCTCCTGCTGGACATTAGAGAGAATACAGCTTTAAGTGGAGTCTCCTCCTGCTGGACATTAGAGAGAATGCAGCTTTAAGTTAAGTCTCCCCATGCTGGACATTAGGGAGAATGCTGCTTTAAGACACTTCACCATATGCTTCACTTTTCAAGGCCATGATTTTTTACAGTCATGTTTAGAAAAAACATCATAATAATCATGTTTTTAATGCAATTTAAATTACATATAGTATATCAAGTATGTTACGTAAAAAGGTCAGAGTTGACCGTTTCACAGTGACCCCCCAGGAGACAGGGCTGTTGTAGAGTTGTCTTAAATGTTTTTTGTCCGCTGGTCCATGGAACAACACAAATCCAACCAGAACACATTTTTCAGACATGTCTTCCCTTGAACCCACTGTCTCTCTCTTGCTAGTATTTGCATGTATTTTCACTAATTATTTATCCTTACCAAAGTATATCAACCGCCATTTCCTCAAGATCAAGGTTTAGTAATGTCATTATCCGTAAAGACTGCAAAATATAAAAGGCGTCAGTTCAAGTGAATTTTATCTGTAATGGAAACGCTCGGTGCTGTTCCACCCTGATGAAAGCAGAATGTGCAGCGTTGATCAATCGTTTCCTCTCCGCTGCTTTGGTTTCTCTTCAGTGAGCCGGACTATGAAGGGGGCGACGCCCCCCGAGCCGCTCTGATGTCGATCTGAAAGATCTAAAGTCTCGATGTACAAAACCGTTTTCAGTTTCACAGGATAACAAGATAGTTAGTCGTGACCTGAAGATAACAAAAGTTTGTGGCACAAAAAACTAATTGGCAAGCTCGAGATAACAGGATTAGATGGGAGTCTTATGTAAATCGTGTCTGTCTCGCTGTGAGTAATTTAAAGGCGACAAATTATCTTTTCTTTTTTTTTTAAACACGAATGTTTTTGCATTTTTCTTTCTTTCTTTCCCCTGGAAATCTGCCTTCTGGATGTCTCTTGTCTGTTTTTGTCAGATGTTTTGAATGAGAGATTTTCCCGTCAGTCTGAGCTGCACAATACTCCTCTGCAACTGGAAATGCATATTCATGTTCGCCTTATTGCTGTTCAGAAAATCTACTGACAAAATCTATATACTTTAGTAGCTCAGTCCATAGGTGACTCAGCTGGGAACCGGAGGGTAGCCGGTACAAGTCCCTGTGTGGACCATGAATGGATCGGTGGCTGGAGAGGGGCCAGCTTTTTGCTGTTGAGCAAGGCACCGAACCTCCAACTGCTCGGGGCGCTGAGCCATTTGCAGCCCCCTCGCTCTGACATCTCCCCGTTAATTGCATGTATATAGGTCCTGTTTGTGCGTGTATGTGTATTTCGGGCCTGTGTGTGTGTGTAACATTATTAACAATAACAGAGTGAAAAAAATTGAATTTCCCTTGTGGGATAAATTAAAGGAATTCTTCTTCTGTATGTGCGCATTATTCAGCAAGGAGGTACTTCTGAGATCTAAATCTGTATTTTTGTTTAGAGCAAACTGGCTGCAACATGTTACAGAACATACACTGAAGGGAGAAGAATAAAGAGAGCCACATGTAAAAAAAACAACAAACACATAATATTCTCCTTTCTACCTTAATGCCACCTCTGTAACCTGAGCCAGGTCGTTTTTAAAATTGGAGCAGATGAAGGATTACCTATACGTAATAACACTGCTGATACCTGCCATCTCTGGCTTTAATCTGCCATTGACAGAATAATGCAAGAAGAAATCTAAAATAATGGAGATATCACATTTGTTTTGTCGCTTTGTTACATTTGTTGCAGAGGTGATACATCATAATATATTAGAGGGCTTGAAGTGTGTGTGTTTGTTTGTGTGTGTGTGAGAGAGGTCGTTGCTCACATGGTGCACACCAACAGAGGATAATAAAGCGGAGGCGCACACACTCACACACACTCCATACATGATTTATGCCTTGGATATAAGGGGTAATTCATCATCTGACTGGGGCTCATATTAAGGTTAAGACACAGTGAGAGAGAAAGAGAGGGAGCTTAGTAGTATGTGGTTTATCAGAAATAACTTGATTTGTAATGTCTGTTTTTTTTTTCTAAAACTACACACTGTTTTCACTGTAGCTTCCATTTTTTTTGTCACACTGTTACGCACACTGATTTCTATAAGGGGCGGTAGTAGCTCAGTCCATAGGTGACTGGAATGGGAACCGGAGGGTTGCTGGTTCGAGTCCCTGTGTGGACCATGAATGGAGTGTGGACTGGTGGCTGGAGAGGTGCCAGTTCATGTCCTGGGCACTGCCGAGGCACTGCTGTTGAGCAAGGCACCGAACCCCCAACTGTTTGGGGCGCCTGTCTCTCCATTGGTTGCATGTGTAGGTCCTGTCTGAGCATGTGTGTGTATTTCGGGCCTGTGTGTGTGTGTGTGTTTGTAAAAAGATAATAGAGTGAAAATTGAATTTTCCCATTCTAATAAAGGAATTCTTCTTCTTCTTCTTCTAAGATGTTCCCAGCTGCAAGGCATAGCGTGACTTTTCCACTAGGTGGGGCTACGGCTCTGTAGTTTTTTGTATTTTTAAACGTGAGTAATTTGAAATCTTTTCTTGTGAAACCACTGAGAGTGAATCTTGTGTTTAGGATGAGGTATAGTGAATATATCGAATGTATCGGCTAACAGCGATCTCCAGGGGCCATTTTTGTTCTAACTTTATTTTGCTAATTTACTGGTCTCCGTTGGAAGAATGAGCCTCAGCCGCCATATTTTCACATCATACTTATATGATTATATTATATTATATTGATATTTGTTAAGGATTTATTTCCCCCAAACCAGTTGTGGATTGTCGGAACAGTTGAAAGAGTACAGCTTCCTTCAGACTGGATGCAATGGCCGTGATTTAATCGCATGAAACACCAGTGTGGCATCGCTTGATCATATTTAAATCATCGCGTTATCCGCGTGTTTGGAGCAATGATGCAAAACTGCAACCCTGCTATATAACAACAGTTTCTCCAGCTTTCTCTCATCAACCATGGCTGAGATAACCACCGTTGGTGCATTATACGTGTCGTGGAAGTCCGAGATGACATCGGAAAGCTAAACGCCTGTTGTACTAAATGGTTGTTAAGCTAATGCTAACCAGTGCTGACTTGGTTCATAGGAAAGCACAACTGATAGCTACAAATAGGTTACAAACACATATTCACACAACTTACCTCCTCGCTGACTCGGACCAACAGCATCACACGAATTGGCCTGAAAAGTTCAATCTTCAATCTTCAACGTGCGCAATGAGCCAATGGACATCGCTCAGCTTGAGATCGTGTGCAATCACTTCTGTACATTGTATTTAATCTGGTCGTGTACACCGCATCCGGTCTGAACGCAGCTTAACAGACACTTTTGGTGAGTTTTATTTTACTCTTACATATCACTTATACACCCCACAAAATATGTATTTGGATTTTGGGGGTGAACTGTCCCTTTAAAAAACAGTATCCTGTCCTTCATCTGCGTCTAAACAAAGGCTTATGTTTACAACGTCAGAACAGGATAGTCTCTAGAGCAGGCTATTAGTATAGAGTAGGCTTATCTGTGAATGCAGGTAGCTCTAATGAAACTGAATGTATCAAACACAAAGACGGTCAAAATACACAGAGCTGCTTGAGGGACAACGCCACTGAAGACACGCCTCCAAGCAGGCGGCCCTGCTGTAATGGAAACACAAATCCCTGCTGCGCTGGGCTGACATGAAAGCGTGACACCTGTGTGTGTGCACAGGCTTCAGCTTTCTCATTATGATTCTAAATGTAAACACACACACACACACACACACTGCCTGTCCAGGGCTTCGAGCCTCAGGTTCGTTAATTGAATGTCGGTGTTCATGTAAGAGGCATTGAGAGGATGCCACGGTGCATTAGGAAGACAAGCTCTGTGTGTGTGTGTGTGTGTGTGTGTGTGTGTGTGTGTGTGTGTCTTGTAAATAGGATAGAGGCCAGAGGACCTTGAATGCAGCCTTTTTGAGCTTCTAGCGAGACGAGACACAAACAAATCTTACAGAGAGGCGAGAAGGCCGCAGGTGTGTGTGTGTGTGTGTGTGTGTGTGTGTGTGTGTGTGTGTGTGTGTGTGTGTGTGTGTGTGAGAGAGAGTCTCTTCGGCTCCTCTCTTCACTGCACTCCTCTTCCTTTGTCCGCTGTTTTCTCTCTCTCTTTTCCTTCCTTGTCTTCATCTTCCTCTCTGCCCTTTTCACCTCTTCTTGCTCCTCTTTCTTTCTGCCTCCTTCTCTCCATCTTTACTCCTTTATAAACGTTGTCCCCTCCTCTTTCCTCCTGCTCCTCATCTCTTTGCCACTTTTCCTCCCTTCCTCTTTTCCTCTTCTCCTTCTTCACTCTCTTTCCTGCCCTCCTCATCTTCTGTAAGTTTTAATAATACCTTTTATTTTTCCTTTTCTCCTCCCTCCTCTCTTCCCTCTGGTTCTTTCTTCCTCTCTTTACCAGCTGTGCTGAACCTGAATATTGGGCTATTTTGTCGTATTGAACTGTGTGAGATACACTCACCATGTTACTGGTGTGTGGTTGAGAACCGGTGGACCTGAAGAAAGGGCTCTGGAAATAGGAAAGTTAGAAAGTTGGGAAGGGCACCATTGTCTCCCGACCGACTGGCCTGATTGGTCGGCTCGTCTTGTGCGGTCTCATCACAAGATGATCACTGACGCTGAACTACCTATCAGAGTGATTTCAGTCAACGTGACGGCGTCAACAGGGCCGACTTGAGCCAGCAGCGCAGGACACTTCGCAAACACTATGGCGACAAACGCTCATGGCTGACAGGTGTGTCCCCGCCTTCCCAGCCCTTCCTCCTTCTTCTCCTCCTCTTTTATCTCCTTCTTCTTCTCTCTCACTCACTTTACATCGTCTCACCTCTTAACTTCTTCCTGCTTTCTTTTCCTCTTGTCCCTAGTTCCCCTCCCTCTCTTTTATTACACTTTATCCCTCCTTTATCCCTATATTCTGCTCCATACAATTTCTTTTTTGTTCCATTTTCCACACTCACCCCTCCTCTTCCTCCTCCTCCTCCTCCTCTTTATTCCCTTTTTCTCTTTTTTCCATCTTTCACTACTTTGCCTCCCACTTTTCCTCCCATTTCTTTGTTCCTCTCCTTCAGCCTCTTCCCATCCACCCCTCTGTTCTCTCCCACTCTGTCCTCCTCTCTATTTTCTTTTCATACTTTTCTTTACCCCCACTTCTCCTCTTTTCTCTCCTCTCTGCTTCCATCTCTCTGTCTTCCTCGCTTTTCTTCTCTCCTCTCTCCAATCCAGAATGTTTTCGTATTTGCTTTCTTCAATTCTTTCTTTCCTCCTCTTCTCCTTTTGTCCTCTTTCCTATACCCTATTTGCTCCCCTTATTCCTTCCCTCTCCCATTACTCTTTTCTCTTCTTCCGTATTTCCTTCTTCCTCTTCCTTTCCCTTCCTCTTTCTTTTGTCCTCTTTTCCTCTGTTCTCTAACTCACCCCTTTCTCTCTCCTCCCTCTTGTTCTTCATGCTTTATTGTTACAGCCACCAGGGGAAGCAACACGGGCTAACACACACACACACACACACACACACACACACACACACACACACACACACACACACACACACGCTGAGTGACTCCCAGCCCTCTAATGGCCCCATTTAGACAATGTGTCGCATCAGCAAGTCGTATGGCTGAATAATGAGAGAGGGAGGAGGAGGAGGACAAGAGAAGAAGAAGATGAGGAATGTCGGCCGTTTTCCGCATCCCTCCATCCAGACTGCTGCTCCACCGTAAATGTTGTTCTCTTACACACACCATCAGCGCTCTCACCCTGTGTGTGTGTCTGTGTGTGTCTGTGTGTGTGTGGTCGTTGGGGAGAAATATGGCCTCTGTTTTTTTTTTGTTGAAGCGCCTGGGTTATGTTTATGTAGGGACGAAAGAGAGCGAGAACGATAATGTACGTTCTTTACGTCACTCGCCCTCAAAGACATATCCCCTCTCTCATAAGCGTTACACACTACCTCACGATCAACTGAAAACACACACTCCTCAGTCTCTCGAAAGATACCTACAAGCACACACACACACACACACACGCACACACACACACACACACACTCCTTCCTGCATACACACAGGCATCTGTACTGTCTCATAAATGATATACACTCTCTTTTAAACTACACTCGCAGCAGAGCTTCCACAGACAGAAAGTGCAGCTGTAGCTGTTTTTTTTAAGTCGTTGCCACCTTGTGTTTTCCTGCACCAGCTGTTCAGAGCTGAACACAATTTATGTGCTACATTAACATTTTACATCTTATTTTATAACGTTTGTATTTGCTGGAGAAGTGGGGTGTTTCCGCAGAGGAGCTTGGTCCCTCAACACTGGGAATCTTTTTGGTTCTTGGGTTGAAAAACATGCAGCAGGCCTGACTCTGACTGTGGCTCACTCTGAGATTTTGGCCTCTGATTAGCTTACTAAAGGAATACTGCTGCTTTCGCATGCTGTAGCTCATTAACTACCAATTGCATTATGTTTTACATTATTGCAGCCTACTTCCCAAAGCATTCTGTAGGTTTCAAGGTTGATTTCTACCTTCCAGGCATGTCGTATTGATTTCCATTTATCCACCGCAGCAAGAAAATCAACCTGCAGAGACCTCAAATGAGTCAGAATTCATCCCAGTGAGCACAGCTACCGTTTAGTTAACATTTTTGTATTTTTGGAGTCTTTAATTGATGTGTTCAAGGACATCCCAACATCTGAGAGTGAGCGGCTGCAAAAATCGATTATTTTAAATGCAAGAAATGAAATCCCTGTGCTTGTTATCTGTCTTCTGGGGTCGATTTTAACAGTGAAAATCACGAGTTCAGTTCAGCAGCCTTTAATTCCCACAAGTCCAAATTAATTGAATACATGTCCATGTACACAAAGTGATAAGTGACCTCATGATGGTGATTACGGAAGGAGCTGAAACCAGTTAATCTAAAATCTTATGTTAGGGTTTTAAACGTATCCAGTATGGTGAAGTTCACACAAACTCTCGTAGGTTTGCACAGTGGCAACTTCCATGGGTTAAGAAAATGAAGCCAGTGTGGAGGTGACAAATGCTGCAGTTCCTCGAATGGCCACTTGAGGCTGAATCACTCCCCACAGACCTCCATGTTAAAATGCCCAACTTTACAGCAAAAATAAACATGTTTACAGCTTGCTACAAAAACACTTGTGTTCTCTGTAGCTAATTTCCCCGTTCATGACGACTGTAAGGAGGGAAAATTTATATCTCACTCACCTGTTTAAATTACATCAAGCCTTAAAGCAGCACCATCAACACTCCACCTCTTTTTAGCTAGGGAGTGAGCGGCGTCCGGCCAAGGTTAGCCGCCCACACTGACTGAGCTCCACAATGGCTCCAGAGAAACTTATGGGTGATGTCACAGAGACAAAGTCCATGTTTTATACAGTCTGTGGTGTTTGCCCTTTAGGATGGTGCCCAGACTAAATTACTGCTGATTGTAGGAAGTGTCGAGGCAGTGACTTCCTGAAGGTGATACATGAGAATGAACTCAAAATGGACCAAAACTAAAAGACATTGTATGACTTTTTTTCCTTTGGTTTGGGCCAAAAGGATCAAACTACAGATGTTTAAATGAAATAAAAACTTGAGCAAAATTCAACCAACGGGATTGGAACTAAATTATTTTTGTTTCCTGATGCTGTTATGAATTTTACACTTGTTTACACCTGTAATATCTGTAAACACAGAAGGGAAATAGGCCTTCATAATCTGAATAATAATAAACTCTTATGTCAAATTCCCATGATAAGAACATAAAACATGGGCCTCTTAAAACACAAACCAACAGCAGAAGCAGCTGGGAGATTGTAGTGCAGCATTTAGTCACAAACGAGGAGAAAAAAGTTGCAACATACGTATATCTGATGAAATACCAAAGAGCAGCATGTTAAAAACCCCTCTGAATCTCCTTTTAGTAAAATTACCTCTAAAGCTCTCCCGGTAGTATTAAAGAGCCCCTCGCCGAATACACACACACACACACACACACACACACACACACACACACACACACACACACACACACACACACACACACACACACACACACACACACACACACACACACACACATATCTTTGGTGAATAATCAGAGGTTACAATCCGAGACTCAGAATGTGACAATTATGACTCAATCTCACATTCAGTCGTCATCCAGTCGGATGACTGATACAAAGGAAATGTCACTTAACAACAGCTGTTACTGGCTGCTTCAAGCTAAGAGATATTCCCTGAGAGCTGCTTTACTTTGGTTTTAACACAGGTTAACTCAGTAAAGACTCTCTGATTAATTGATACATTAGCATGGATGGTTGCTTTATTGGATGGTTGACAGACAGGCTGGTGTATCCAGTACCTTTTTCCTGACCTCAACAGGAAGAAAAGGCTGTTATCTCTGTGGTTGAGATCTTTAATGGTTCTCTTAAAGCAAGTGCACACCCTTCCAATACACTTTCTTTAGACTTGGGTCCTTTTGAACTCTTTACTCTAGGCGTCTGAATCTCAAGTTATCAGAGAAAAAGGCTGAGAAAACATGTGTGTGCGTTTAAACAAAAATGCCCTTTTTGCAGGTTTCAGCTTCTGAAATGCATGGATTAGCTGCTTTTCTCTGTTTTTGCATCTTTGCAAACCTAATCTCTTTGGGGTTTGTGACTGTTTGATGGACAAAATCAGCAAATTCAACTGACGAATCAAAGAGGATTGGTGACGATTTCCTTTAAAATAAAAAGATTATATATTGTTGTCTAACTTGTCAGACTGATTTTTACTTCTTTCTTTGACAGATCTCGGATGCAGAGTGGGAGGACATGTTGGAGGGTTTTGATGAGCGGGGTTACCTGAGTGCCAGGCGCTGGAAACCCGGTGACGACCCGTACACCCTGTACGCCTTCAACCAGAGAGAGAGCGAACGCATCCCCAGCAACCGAGCCCTGAGAGACACACGAAACTACAGGTACACGCACACACACGCACACACGCACACACACACGCACACGCACACGCACACACACACACACACACACACACACACACACACACACACACACACACACACACACACACACACACACACACACTTCACTGTGATGTGTGAATCAGTCAATCAGCACACACACAGGGATGCAGGGATACAAAGGTGGATGCAGGCACAAACAAACTCATCAGAATACACACAAGACACTACAGATCAGTATTACAGGTATACACACACACACACACACGCGTGGACACACAGGGTCAACCAGTAACAAAGCAGCATCTTTCTGAGCTCGTAATTAACTTCCTGTCTGTACTAAAACAAATTTAGATTATGGAACCAAGCACGTCTTCATAGAAAAACCACCAAATTACAATCCATCTGTCCGCAAAGAAATTAAATTAAACACCAAAATAGAAATCCTCTTAGCGGGGCGCCGTCCTCGTCTGTTGGAAAGAGGTTCAGCGGGAAGATAAGGAGCTCGTCGCTTTGACAGCAGCAGCCTTCTTACACATCCCAGCAGATAAAAAAAAAACAACTTCCAGCCACTTGTGGAAATCGTGAAGAGGTTCAGTGTAGCCACACACACACACACACACACACACACACACACACACACACACACACACACACACACACACACACACACACACACACACACACACACACACACACACACACACACACACACACACACACACACACACACACACCTTTCTGAACTACTGTTTACATGACGCTCTCAGCAATTGAGGAACTGTAAATTGTATATTACTATTATATAATTATTATGGCGGAGTATCTGTCAAAAACATTTCCTGGCTTCCTGGTGTGATGAATTATTCAACAGGTTTACACAAAAGGATGTGTATTTTATGTGATTATATGCATTTCTTTAGTCTCTGGAATCTCATATTAGTCTCCAATTGTTTGCTTCAAATTAGGAAAATAACCTCTTGTATCCAGTTGATGCCTTCACTGACTGAAATAATCATGCTTAAGGCATTTTGTTTTTACATCTCATGGAAATATTCTCAATGTGTGGTGCATGAATTTCCCTCCAAATTCTACCTTACATATTTGAAATGTTTATAAAGTTTGGGCTCCTGAGTGGAATTTTTAAACGTGTGTCAAGTTTAACATTATTTTCTCTGTCAACTTCACTTGAAGAAAGTTGTATTTTGTAGCAGCGCCTCGCTAAGCGATCATTAACCGTTAACAGTCGAGGGTCCCAGTTCAGTGGTCGCTGATCTTCGTTCATGCTTCCCTCTGTTCACTGAAAGCTGCGGCCTTAAAGCCACAATGCTGCGTGCATTGTCGTGGACGCACGCAGCCACTTTCTTGGAACGGCATGCACGTCTGACCAGAGCGTGTCTGAGCGTGCACCGCATCTACCTGCAAGGTGGTCAGCTGTGTGCGGGCGCCCGTCCCCATCTACACAGCGACATTTGGAGGGATTTTCTGATTAGATCATGGTCTTTTCATGGGATTTGATAAAGAGTTTGATTTATTCAATCTCTACGTGCGATTACTGTTTTAATTTCAGTAACCATACTTTTTATTTTTAGAGGTGCATTGACGCCGTTTGTTTTGTCTGTAACTGCCTGAATGTGTCCGGTACTATTTAATGGAGCTGCAAAAGCGAAGGTTGATGAATGTTAAAGACAAACAAATCAAATCGGAACATCCACTGTGCCTGCTTTGACGGCGTGGCTTTCAGTTCATTGTGTGACTGAAGGTTACCAGGCAGCAGCTCACGGTGACCCAGCTCTCTAATGGAGAGCTGCATGTGGGTGTTAATTGGGTGGCGGTTTGTTCTGGCAGTCGCAGTGAACATGACTAAGCCCTTGATGCTTGCCGCTGCTGCTGCGGCTGGTGATGGTGGCGAGCACCACGGGGTATTGCTCTACGACGCACGTAGGAAGCTAAAATCTGTCGGCATAACTGGCACATACATCACTGTGTGTGTGTGTGTGTGTGTGTGTGTGTGAACGACATCTTCAAGACATGTCCCGCAGATGAGTATGATGTCTGACTCAATCGTAGTTTCTGACACTGTGCGTGTGTGTGTGGTACGTTACTTCATACACACACGTGTATGCTAACGTGGGTAAATGCGTTGTGTCGACCGACTGCATCATCTGCTGTGTTTCCGGAGGAGGGAAATTCGCTGTTGAGCTGACATAAGGCGGCTGAGAAGTGTGTGTGTGTGTGTGTGTGTGTGTGTGTGTGTGTGTGTGTGTGTGTGTGTGTTTGCCTGTGTGTTTGACAGAGAAAGTGAAGAGAAGTGTGTGTGTAGGAGGCGGGAAACCAGGGATACGCTTACACATTAATCTGCTAGCAGTGAGGTAGGGGGGTGATGGTGCTCATTTATCTCGTACAGGACAGCTATGGTGTGTGTGTGTGTGTGTGTGTGTGTGTGTGTGTGTGTGTGTGTGTGTGTGTGTGTGTGTGTGTGTGTGTGTGTGTGTGTGTGTGTGTGTGCATTCTGTGATTATCTGTTAACTCAGTTACTGTGTAGCTGCACATCTCAGGAGCACTTGGCAGGGGAAATGATAGCACCCCATACTCTGTTAGGATGGAGAAATCTGCAGTGGAATCCTCGAATGAAGCCACTGAGGTTTTATGTTCTTCTTCGAAAACACCTTCTCTTGGACCACAGACCCACAGAGGCGCTTCCAACTCTGCTGCTCCGTTCCCAAAGGGCAGCGTTCGGTGTTAATCCGAGGCGTAGTGACAGAAATGTGTAGAATAAGTGAGGCTGATATGAAAAGGACAGCTTGAAGATCTGAAAATGGAGCTCTGACCTCTTTTGACTGCAGTTCGATTTCCGACCTTCCATGTGATATGTCTTATGTCATTGCTTGTAATGTTGATACTTGTGCAAATAAAATACCACAGTTTTGGAATATAAACATATCGCAGTCAAAACTTTAAATTTACCAAAATTACGATTTATTTGAGAAAATATCTCGTCAAAAAATATCCACACAAGGAGAAAACAACCTTACCAAGCATTCGATCCCAACTTCCAGAACAACAGTAGGGTTGGGCATTACAAGGCTCTTGAAACGGGATCACGATACAATTTTAATTGATAAGGGCGCTGATAAGCTGTGGACATTTTTCTTGATATGGATAGATCAAACTATTCCGCTCCAGTACAGTCGCTGTTTTAAACGCAGAGAACACATGGTTTACGTTGTGAATTCAAACAAAACTACATGGCGAGGTTAAGGAAAAGTGTTTGTGGTACACGGGACATTAACGGGTCTAGAACATTGGTCTCCTGGGTGACCTGCCCACCACCCCGATTTGTCTTTGCTCTTAATGTGAAGCACTTGCTCTAAGTATGTAATTGTGCAATGGTTGCGTTTACAGTTCACACTCTGTTGCGTTTTAAACAGACGCTCACGTATCCTGTGTAGCAAAGAAGGTATCTCGTTGAACTGGAACCACCCAAGGCCTCCAACATTCAGTTTGTTTAAACATATTTGGAGTGAAACTTTAGGTCTCGAGCAACACACTATGGATCTACAATTGGGTAGACATTGCCCAACCCTATGACCTATAACACATCAGAAATAAACACCAAGGCTGTCACAGTCAGTCTGCAGTGCTGGGCTTGCACCTCAAAGAACATGTCTATTTCCTTCCACAAAGCCTTATTTAAGCTACTATTGTTGCCATCTAGAAACAAATAAAGACAGAAAAACCAGAGGACCTGGTAGATTACCACTCTAAAGGAGAACTCCTGTAGAGAAAGCATAGCATGTTCAGAGAGAACGCTCCAGCTCTGTTATTTTCCCAGTGGGCCAACAATAACCTAAAGATTAGAGAAGCAAGCTTTTGACCCAAAGATACACAGTTGGTCTCCGTACGGCTTGCAGCCCGCAAGAAATCTGGAATAATAGTAAGAGACTATGGATGCACTTGAAGGCAACACAGGTGTGATTTCTGCTTTCTCTGAAATTCTGAGCATTTTACATATTGATAATCTTAACAGGTTTAACTTTTACATGTTGCTTCATGTGTGTCTTACACCCAGAGCACTTTTTCAACTCCAAGAACTTAGTTCCTGTGTTTATTCCTCTGCCACGGTTCCAAGTATAAATTAATGGCTGAGAAGCTCAAAAATTCCTGGGATATCTTACAAAATATGACGTTCTATTTAATTCCAGAAGTGGATTGCGACAGTTAGGTTTTGTTGCGTTGAGGCAACAAAACTGGCCCTTCCTTGCAGTGTTTGCATGTGTGCCGAGGTCTCGTAGCTCTTCATTGAAGATCCAAGTTGTTTTATTGTCACTCTGGTTATAGGCACACAAGTATTTCTAGGAGGCTCCATTAAAGAAGAAAATGAATAAATAAACATTAAGTGGTTCATATAAGGATCATTAAAAAAAAAGAATAAATGAAAACAGTAAATAAAAAAAGCCATTCAATACAATAATGTGTAAGAAACATTCAAACTAATATATATTAGTCAATATATATATAAATTGTCAAGAATAAGACAATAAATGAAGGGAACTGACTGGTTACCTGAAGCAGGGTACAGCTCAGCTCCACATCGTATAATATATATAACCGGTAGTTTATAATTACTTGTTTGTTTATTGGTTGCTTGGTTTATTGGTCAGATGTACTTTATATTTCTGCAAATATTTCTAAATATTTTATTTACCCTGCATAAATATTCTTCAGGTTTGTTGGTGTCAAATGAATGTCATTTGTTAATTAGTAATTAGGATTAGCCTCCGGTAACCTGGAAAGCCAAAAGCCAAAAGTAAACAATATTCCAAAGTGCCCCGTGAGAAACTTTTTCTTACAGTTTTATGTTTTTGTCTGTCTGAGTTTGACTTTTATCTTCAGTGTGTTCCCTCAGGCGATCAGTTGTGTTGCTTGTATGTGTGTGTTACAGAGTTAAAACAGTGGCGTTTTTAGGTGGAAAGGGGGACCAGCGAGGTGTGAAGACAGCTCTTTCTTTCCAGCAGTGCTTTTGGGCAAGAGAGGCAAATTGTGTATGGGTGGAGTGCTCTGTCACTATCTCAAGTTTGAAGGAGGAGGCGCAGAGAGGAGTCGAGGAAGGAGATGAGAGGAGAGACAGCTTATAGGGAAAGATGGGTAGATAGGGCGAGAGAGAAGGTGGATCTAGGAAGGAAGAGGAAGAAAAGTCAAGTAGAGATTAGGGAGAAGGAGAGAAGGTGAGGTGGAGGAGGAGAGGAGATGGGGGAGATGCCACACGCTGCGGAGAAAAGAGATAATTGCCACATGCAGAGCTTGAGTTGGTGTGTGTGTGTGTGTATAAACCACTCCACTCCAGTGCTCTGCTATTATCTCGGTGAACAGGGGTACCTCCCTCCGTCTGCTCTCCGACAGACAGGCGGCCTATAAGCCCAACAGCCGCTCCACCGCAGGGATTAGATCCAAGCGTGAAGACAATGGGCTGATACAGTACAGAGAGGAAACAGTACACAATGGGTTGATATGGCAACAAGAAACTGATGCAAGACAAAGGGAAACTGAGAGAAAATGTGTTGTACGCTATAAGATAAACGCTAACAAAACTGTTTCATACAAAGCAGAGTGGGAAAATAAGTTTCTTTTGTCCCTGAGTTTCTTGTTTCTCTGTCTTTTGAAGTCAGAAAAGATGTCAATGTGAATGAAACGTTCACACACCTCCATTCCAGGGTTGCATGACAATTTTTGCTCCGGACAGTTGCTAAAATGAGTGTTTCTCATTTGTCCCTGCTGCAAACGCACAAACGCTCGAAACGTCTGACATCGGATGAACGTCAACGCCAAGACAAACTGCAACTGTGTCCGTCCTGTGATTGGATACTGCAGTTTTTTAAGCATTGCGTCAAGAAAACAAAAACTTGGAAGGCTTGCTAGTTAACCAGGCCTGTGAATGTTCTAATTTATCCAGGTCATCGTTATCCTCAAAGCAATTTCTGTCAAAAGCAACTGGACTTGGACAAAGTTAGCAAACGTTAGACTGTTTGATATGAACGGTAAGTGCTAGCTTGTCAAGTCGCCAGCAGCTGGTTTTAGAACGTTAGCCAATTAGCTCATAGCAATGTCAGCTGGTCCAGAGTTTTGGACTGAGGCTCAACGAGCACGCAAGATAAAGAAAAAGACAGAGAGAGAGTGTCGAGCCAGACGCTTTTTTTTTTTTTTGAATCACCCTTCTTCTGCATCCTCGGATGCTTGTTTTCTTCCAGTTTTGCGCCAGCTGCACGATAGAAACATCATTAACACAATTCTCACACATGGGCTCAATCAGACGTCACACAGTATTGTACTCGGGAGCTATTTAATGTATGGTCCGACTGATTCGGTCATTTGTGTTCCCTCATCTAGATTCTCTTGGTGATGTCTTGAGATGTCTTGTGAAGTTTAGGTTTGCAGTGCATGTGTGAAAGAGGCTTACGTTTGCTGTTTAAATGTGTCACTCATGACCAAATCAAAGTCAGGAGAAAGGTTTCAAAGTAAAAGGTGTCACTGAAAATTCATGTAAATGTTTGAATAAAAGACAATAGTGTGACTCAGCCATAAATTAGTTGGTTATAAAAATGTCATGTACTGCACAAGAAGGCATCTTTTTACAGCAACACTGGCCATGAGAGAAATGTCACCACGCTGAAGCGGCGACATTAAAAAGGGTGTAAAATGATCACCTCTCTCTCTCTCTGAAAAACAACTGAACAAAACACCACCCTGCACACATTTGTCATCTTCTTTGTTTTTGCCAGGGCGGGAGATGTGATAACGCTCCAGCGCTTTGTTGTCACTGCTTCAAAATGGAGGCATCCTCCTTGTAACCGTCGGCAACCACACACAGACCTGGGCTGTATTGGGGGAAAATGACGGTCCACTGAGTTGGTTACAAATTATTTCGTTGCATTGTGACCCAGTGATCCTTGAACACTTATCTTCAACTAGATCATGCAGTCATTCAGCAACCTCAGTCATGTCTTTGTGTGTTTGTGTGTGTGTGTGTGTGTGTGTGTGTGTGTGTGTGTGTGTGTGTGTGTGTGTGTAGACTGGCGTCAGTGTCTTTCACACCCAGTCAACCACTTAGTCATGTTTCCATGAATCACAACATGCAGCTAAACATTAATTAGCGTATTGGCTTTGGTGCCTCCCACGCTGAGACGCTCTTCATCCTACTCAGATCACGAGTCCTGAAAAAAACAAACCCTTTGAACTCTGACACAGGATGAGTCTTATTTCCTCTTCCTCATGCTTGTTTATTCGATTACCTGCTCCAGTGATGAATGATCAGAGACTGGTATCAAAAGCAGATGGAGGGAAACATAAAGCACCCTTGAGGCTGTGTTTTTCTGTGCGACGTTCTGCAGAAAGGATCTGAAAACACACATTTGACCTCCAAAAATGCATCAACATTCACTGCGTTGCTTCATTCACTTCCCTCCCAGTAAACAAGTCAATACACGACTCAATGTTTAGACACTTCTTTAGACATTTAGATTACATTTAACTGATGTTTCAGCCAGTTTGTTCGATGGCTGCCCACATCTCTGACTTTCCTCACTGATTTAAACAGGTCTGATGGCGTATTAACAAATGTTTCTCTGTTTGGAAACACAAAAAAACTAAAAGGAAGTGAAAAGAAGTCTATAGTCTTGACCAAATTTAAGAGATATTGTAGAAGACGATTATAGACGACACCCACTGCAATACAATATGATGGTGAACTGAGAGTGGTCACGCTGTGGTTATACTTCCTCACACAACGGGACTAAAAAAATGTTTCAGTTAATTAAATTGTTCAATAAGGTGTTCAAAAAACTGTTTTAATTCATTTAAGGGCCATTGTAACTGATAATAATGAGAAGAAGAAGAAGAATAGTGTAATACCACACACCGCAATATATTCTGCAAAGGGTATCGTACTATGAAAAACATGTCACATGTTGCATGTTCCTCACTGTTGCAACTTCAGGTGAATGCAGGTATATTCAGACAGACAGTGAAAAAGAATGTGTTTTTGAACATTAAAGCACGCAAAGATGTTCTGATAATAGAAACCCAAAATACAAGCATGAACCTGAAAATGAGGTCCTCAGCTTGAGGTTGAAGTCTGGGTTCATCGGCCCAGGAAGTTTTTTTATCCGAACAGTTGATGTCACGTTTACCACTGTTTACACTGAGTTTAACAAACGGCTCAAACCCTGGCAGAAAGCTCTCTGTGAGCCGAAGAAGAAAGCCCCTTGGTGTATTGTGGGTAATCTGCTGATGTGGAACCTGAGCTCTGAAGCACCCCAGTGCTCTACAACAGCACCAGAGTGACAGTAACGCTAAGCGGCTTTACCGTCGCTATAGTGCCTCAGCTAGCCGCCCTGCTCTGCCTCTGAGACGACTGCATGTCGAAACAATCACCGAGCAGACGGCTTTACAACTGTATCTGCTCTGATACCTGATTAGATTTGTTTGCACCCTTATTTCGCCCCAATGCTTTTGGATTGTGTCCTTTTTTCTGCTGTGTTTTTCTTATCAAATTCCTACTTTTCATCTGAATGATGTGTTTTGTTGATGAGTGCAAAGAATTACAGGAAATAACATTGTGCAAAAACACACACATGTGTGAAACCTTTTGAAATAGACGGTGGATCTGAATGAAGCTCTGATGTCTCATTGATTTCACCTCTTAAATCCACTTCAGTTGTGGAGGCGAGATGGAGAGGAAGAGGAAGAATAAGAGGAGGAAGCAGATTAAAGACAAAGTTGTTAAGCCCTCGTATATTTCAGGCATGGATAGTGAAACTTAAAGAAACAGTCCAGCCTGAAAACGCATTAACATACGGCTATTGGTGTTGCGTTTTGCACTGTTGGGCCCATTGTGTTTTCTCTTTCTCCAGTAGAAGTGCACAAAGTCCAAATCTCATCACAGAATAAAGATAGATGACGATAGAGTTGACTCTATGTAGAGCAGTCCGGACCCTCCCAACAAATTACCACATCTATCTTTTAGCTGCAAGATTAACAGAAACTACAAATTACATTATTTTTCTACGCAAAACTATTTTTTTTCAGACTTTGTTTTTTTCTTGTGAATTCTGGGATTATTTCACATCTTTAAGGCTTCAATTATCATTCACTTAAAGCGATCTTAGGAGGACTTTTTGGTTGAACTGGTTACGAGTCATTGGACGAAGGGTCAAAATCAACACTATGCAGTAGGGTTGGGTACCAAACTAGGTACTTTGAAGGGTACTGACTGAATTACGTCGGTATTAACGAGTACCCATTCACATTCTTCTCTGTCCTCTTCTCTGCATGTTTGACAGTGTTTTTTTTCCACTCTGAGCCAGAAATCTTCCCTTCAGCAGCACTTACCCCTAGGGGTGGAAATCTTTGGCTGTCTCAGCCCTGAATGTTCTCATTTGTCCTGGTCATCTTTATCCCCAAAGCAATTTCAGTCAAAAGCAACTGGACTTGGTTATTTGTCTAGGAAGACATTTCACCTCTCATCCAAGAGGCTTCATCAGTTCATGTACGCATCTGACCAGGCTGGGACTGGTCTGACGTTGGGCTGAAATTGCTTTGGGGATTTGGGTGTCTCACGATTCGATTCAGAATTGATTTTCGATTCAAAACCATTCTTGATTCAAGTGTTTTACCTTCATGTCAGAGTTTTAGACTGCAGAGTGAGACAGAATGACAGTAAAGTGTTTTACCTTCATGTCAGAGTTTTAGACTGCAGAGTGAGACAGAATGACAGTAAAGTGTTTACCTTCATGTCAGAGTTTTATACTGCAGAGTGAGACAGAATGACAGTCAAGTGTTTTACCTTCATGTCAGAGTTTTAGACTGCAGAGTGAGACAGAATGACAGTAAAGTGTTTACCTTCATGTCAGAGTTTTATACTGCAGAGTGAGACAGAATGACAGTAAAGTGTTTACCTTCATGTCAGAGTCTTAGACTGCAGAGTGAGACAGAATGACAGTAAAGTGTTTACCTTCATGTCAGAGTTTTAGACTGCAGAGTGAGACAGAATGACAGTTAAGTGTTTACCTTCATGTCAGAGTTTTAGACTGCAGAGTGAGACAGAATGACAGTAAAGTGTTTACCTTCATGTCACAGTTTTAGACTGCAGAGTGAGACAGAATGACAGGAAAGTGTTTTACCTTCATGTCAGAGTTTTAGACTGCAGAGTGAGACAGAATGACAGTAAAGTGTTTTACCTTCATGTCAGAGTTTTAGACTGCAGAGTGAGACAGAATGACAGTAAAGTGTTTACCTTCATGTCAGAGTTTTAGACTGCAGAGTGAGACAGAATGACAGTAAAGTGTTGACCTTCATGTCAGAGTTTTAGACTGCAGAGTGAGACAGAATGACAGTAAAGTGTTTACCTTCATGTCAGAGTTTTAGACTGCAGAGTGAGACAGAATGACAGTAAAGTGTTTACCTTCATGTCAGAGTTTTAGACTGCAGAGTGAGACAGAATGACAGTAAAGTGTTTTACCTTCATGTCAGAGTTTTAGACTGCAGAGTGAGACAGAATGACAGTAAAGTGTTTTACCTTCATGTCAGAGTTTTAGACTGCAGAGTGAGACAGACTGACAGTAAAGTGTTTACCTTCATGTCAGAGTTTTAGACTGCAGAGTGAGACAGAATGACAGTAAAGTGTTTACCTTTATGTCAGAGTTTTATACTGCAGAGTGAGACAGAATGACAGTAAAGTGTTTACCTTCATGTCAGAGTTTTAGACTGCAGAGTGAGACAGAATGACAGTAAAGTGTTTACCTTCATGTCAGAGTTTTAGACTGCAGAGTGAGACAGAATGACAGTAAAGTGTTTACCTTCATGTCAGAGTTTTAGACTGCAGAGTGAGACAGAATGACAGTAAAGTGTTTACCTTCATGTCAGAGTTTTAGACTGCAGAGTGAGACAGAATGACAGTAAAGTGTTTTACCTTCATGTCAGAGTTTTAGACTGCAGAGTGAGACAGAATGACAGTAAAGTGTTTTACCTTCATGTCAGAGTTTTAGACTGCAGAGTGAGACAGAATGACAGTAAAGTGTTTACCTTCATGTCAGAGTTTTAGACTGCAGAGTGAGACAGAATGACAGTAAAGTGTTTTACCTTCATGCTTCAGCTCATCTGTGCAGTTTCAATGCATTAACCCAAACAGGCTGCCTGGCAGTGACTGACTAGCAGGTAACATCCTGCAACAGTGTTCTACGGAAGCTGCGAAGTGCGCACCGTGAGACAGAAAAAAAAGATTGATTTTTGGACGTTATGAATCGATTAGGAATCTCAATTTTTTACATGAATCCATTTTTTCTTACTCCAAACTTTCTGAAGGTTTTTACAGTGGGCTTTGTTCATACATCATTCCTGGCCTGATTTATGCAACATTTTATTCCTAAAAACATGGAGAAAATAGTATATAATAAATAATAATAAAGGTTGTTGCCATTATTTTCCGATTCATGAAGTGATAAAAAAAAAATCCCCTCAATAAAAAAAACAATCATTTTGAACCTGGCTTTCTCCAACGTTGACATTTCTTGAAATGTGTACAAATGAGCACATTTTCCAGAAGATGATGCTTCATTTTCATATTTAAACATAACATTTGTAACACAAAAAAAATGTCTCAATGTGAGTAATCAACTGAGGAAGTTTCATAGTGATAACTGTTAAAAGTTTGACCCTTTTCACCTGTAGTGTTTGCCCTTAAACAGGGTTGTGCAGCTGTGATGGAACAGTATTATCTCTAGTTTAGTTTCTTAGATCTGCAGCTGTTAAAAAAAAAATGTCTACAAGTACAATTGTCACCTTTATGTGGATGCATAACCCTGAAAACTACAGTAACTATATTGCTGAATAGGAGTAATTTAGCCCAAATGGGAGGGTTGTTAAAGATGTAAAAATGAAAAACAAATCCTAATGAAGAACAACTCACTGAGTGCTTTGTTGGTTTGCAGGATCTGTGCGTGTCACAGTCAATAAACATAGTCAGCATTATTCAACATGGCTTCCCTCGTGGCCTGCAGACCACCACATCACTATGAAAAATAAATGAATTCAATTACATGCTGTGAATTATGATAATCGCTATCACACCGCACTTATTTCACACTTTAATGGGACATTTATGTAACGTCTACCGTGACATGCTTCCAAAAAGAGCTGTGCAATGGCAA